>NW_028254498.1:0-75415 GCF_964263255.1 Lissotriton vulgaris
AGTCGCATCTTGTATACAAGAGCCATGCAATTGTATGTGTCTACAAATTAAGGAGTGATGTGGTACTATTGTGCAATCCTCGCCATTCAAATAGACTTCTTTTCCCTCCCTCAGGCACCTATATGTAAATGGTAATAACCAAGCTTCATGGACATAAGCACTGCCAAAACATCCATATCTGCCTATAGCATGGTATTTCATGCAAACCTCAAACTTAAACAGGTTAAAAAGTAACGTTATGATACCATGGATAAGCCACACACCTGAATTGGATCTCCAATGAGTGACAACTTCTAACCATTCTCATAGCGCGCCCTGTGCTCTGATTTGACAGTGAGAGAGCGATCGCACCATAGTTTATACTGCTAATCATTCTCAGCATACCCTACGAATACGCTTCGAGGTTACACGTCGCTTCAAAGCCTAAGTGTGACGTCATGTACGGCGCCCAGTACAAAAAAGACGCAAATGTTTTTAATTGTTTAAAAACATATATTCATGTATTTAATGAACATACCAACAGAAGACGTAATCTAGGATAATTATGGAATAATTTTTTTTAAGTTTTAAGAATCCTATATTACTTCTATATTGTATGAGTGCAGCTGCGTACCCCGCCGCCTGGTACCCTAGACTCCACCACGCCCAGACCCGGTTCATAAGCACGCGTGATCGTCACCACAAAACCATTAGCACGCATATCGCTTTTCCACACATGCTTTCACAACTAGTAGGCATTTACCACACATGATAAATGCATAATCTTAACCCCTTGCGTGCGGGGCGTATTTTCCGCCTGTGCTGACTCCGCCTTGCGCGGGCGGAGTCATGACGGAACGGTTCCGTCATCAGCACAGCTCAACCGATGCTGATGACGGAACCGTTCTGTCATCAGCACGCAAGGGGTTAATAATGTTTTTTTGTTTACAAACACGTGTTGTAATGCCTGTGCCTTACGTCCTTCAAATTAGTTTCTAGGTATACGTGTGACCAACTCTGAGAAGATCGGAGGCCAAGGACAAACACCTTTGAATCTGTGGCACCAAATCTCATCGATCACAGAGAAAATATACGCAGGGCAAAAGGAAAGTAACAGGTAAAATAACGAAGAAAAGCTACTAAAATGGCGGTTGGACAGAGTATGTAATCACCGTTTGGCCCCTCGACACTACATTTCAAATAAATACACATACAATATGTTTAATAATATATTACAAAAATATAGCACCGGATAACACACATGACCCGGGAAAACAAAGCGGCAAATTTTATACCTAAAATCAGGAGAGATTTGCTTGGCGAACTTGAAGAAAAAGAAAAAAAAGTGCACTTGCAAACAAGGCTGAGCATGCATAGACAGTACAACTGATGCAGCAAAAAAAAAACGGAAAGTTTTACATACTGTCATAGAAATATAGTTCTAAAAATTGCCCCCGTAATTTGCCCCCCTCGGGACCTAATAAACAAAACGAACTTCTAGGTTTTTTTCACCTTTTCCACCACGTACAAGTACTGCACGAGTAGCCCGCCATTTTTTATTTTTTTTTAAATAAAAATTGAGCCTAAAGATCCATGTACCACCCCCCTGACAAAGACTATAGGGTCAGAATGTTTCTACCCTACCCCCTTTCCTTATATCTCAACTTTGTTTTACTGTTTTCTTGTGACTCGGCTTTCGTGACAAACAAGATGGCTGCCAACGTTTCCTGTTTTGGAGTATTGACAACCAATCAGCATGCAGCTCTTGCTCGTAATTGTACGTCTTTCCAAACGGGTACGCCTCAATTTTCCTTTAAAAAAATAAAAATAAAAAATAGAGCGAAACATCCATGTACGACCCCCTGTGCAAGCCTAGAGCGTCAGAATGTTTCTAGCCTACCCCCTTCCCTTATTTCTCAACTTTGCTTTACTGTTTTCTTGTGACTCGGTTCTAGCGAGGCACAAGATGGCTGCCAACACTTCCTGGTTTCGAGTGTTGACAGACAGTTCACAGCCAATCAACATACAGCTCGCGTTCGTAATTGAACAGATTTCCGTACGCGTGTTGAATTCAGTCTCTAGATATCGCTATGATTTTACTTGCGATTTTCTCAGAAACTACTGAACGGATTTACACCATTTAACAAAAAGCACAATCTGCGAACAGAACTCTACCTCTCTGCCAAATTTTGTGTAATTCCGTTCAGCCGTTCAGGCTGTAGCCCTGGCTAAAGGTCCCTATGGGAAATTGCATGGGGAAAACAAGTTTTGGGACCCCCTTTTGTTTTTGGACCCAGCTTGACGAATCACCCCCAAATGTTCAGGGAAGGAGCGGAACCGAGCAGGCCATTTTCTTGGAGAAATTCTCGAAGATTCGACCACAGGCACCAAAGTTATTCCAAATAGAATGTTGTGGATTTCCTATGGAAACTAGATCCTAACTATAACTACCTACTGGTTTTGTGTGAGAGGGTGCCCTAGCATGAGCTGAGCCCCTCTGCAGCTTTGGGAACCATCTCCTTATAGCTGTTCTATGATATAGCCATACCATATACTCTTAAGTGCATTATAATCCTTGCGGTTAATGCTAACTTTGGTTTGGCTTTATCAAAACAGGACGTGTAAGGTGTCAAACACTTTGGAATTCTATCCCCCTCCCGCCAGTTCTGGCAGCGGCGGTAGCACTCCACTCTTCTAGCAGGAGAAGACCCGTAGTTACTGGTAAACCCAGTTAAAGTTAAACAGAGCCCCAGCATTACAAAATGGATGCTGCTGCCACAGACACGAGTCTGCCCTCCTGCTGCTGGACGAAACTCCGGCAGGGGAGGCCTGGACAATAGGTGGGTTGCATTCAGTGAATGCTTTTCAGACACTGCCTGGGGCACACTAGGTGCTCCATGCATTTCCCAGTTCAAACCGGTTGCTGGGGCACTCAGCCCCAGCTCTGGTGCGAAACTGGACAAAGGGGAAGGGGTGTAACCACACCCTCCACAGGTCCTCCCATAGGTGGGACCCTAGAGTTACCCAACTCTTAATCTTGCTATAAGAATAGGATCCCAGTCCCTAGGACTTTAGATGACCCTGGATGAAACTCTGCAACATATATCTTGGACCTTTGACATTCCATATTGACTGGAAGACAGAAGAAATCTCCCTTGTGGTCAAGGAGTGACCACCCTGTTCAAACAGGCACCAATAGCATCATTGCTGGTCTGCATTTTCGAGGTTCCCGCCGGATCCTGAAGAATCTGTGACACAGAACATGGACTTCCAGACATCTCTGATGCTGACCTGCGCTCCCAGCAAAGCTGAGGCCTGCAGAAGACACGAGAGACGTGGGACCGGAACTCCTAGACATCCTGCATCTTTGCAACTGCACCTACTTCCCGAGCTATCCCAAAGTTGTGCATTGGGGTATTTGAAGCCCCTGCCGCAAGCACTTTTCACACTGAAGCTCAGAGGCCTACACTCCATGAGTGTCCTGTGGGCCCACTTTGTGCATTTCTGCTCGGGCCCCTTTGGGGTTCCTAGTCCATTGGCTAGCGAGCCCCCACAAAGGGCCATCTTGAGCTTTCCTGGTTGCTCCAGACGTGCTCTCACTCCTCTCCAAAGGAGGAGTCCCTCAGACCTTGCTGGTCTGAACCAGAGCCAATCTTGTTATCTTGCGTGGATTGCTGTTGCCAAGGCTTGTTGGGTCCAATCCGGATTGTGACACTGCAGCGTTTGAGATCCTTTGTGTGACAGCTTGAATCCAGCTCCTGGTTGTAATCAACGCCTCCTGGACCTTGTGGCTGAAGAGTAAAGCTTCACCTCTTTCACCTGAAATTACCAGACAAAGGCTGGCATCTTCCCATCGCCATCCTGGTCACTGGCTAGTGACCCAGACTCTGTCTCTTCTGCTTTCAGGTTCTTAACATCGCCAATCCACCCTTGGATCCACCCGAACATTTCTCCTCTGGTAGCCTGCAGCATTTCTTTGCAGCCCTCCATTGGAATCGACTACGAAACCCGACATCAAAAGAAACCTATGCACCCGGCTTCCGTGCGTAAGGTAACTCAAAAACTCCGGTGCTCCAGTGGGTCTTGACTCTCAAAGTGTCTAGGTCTAAAAGGGTTCCATCATAGTAGAAGTGCCATTAATCTTTAAAATTGTAACTTGTACGTTCTCCAAAGAAAGTCAATGGTGATCCGCGGCTGTGTTTAGACACTGCACGCGTCCCCCATGGGCCTCCTGCATCCTAACCTTTGGTGGTTCCAGGTAGCCCCAGCGGTTCTACAGGCCCTAGGCCTGCTTTCTAACCCAGACGTGGTTCTTATATCCCTATTTTAGTATATGGTTTGTGAGGCCCCTAGGGCATAACGTATACTGTGCAACTTATTGTATGCTAATTAAGGTCCTTGTATTGTACTTTTACATCTGACACCATAAAGAGCCCTGAGCTGTTGTGTTTAGAATAAATACATATATATTTGATATATACCTTGTGTGGTGTGCCTTCATTTGGTCATTCAAGAGATTATAATTGGTAAAAACAACTTGCTTAACTCGCCTCTAAGTCTTAGCCTGAAGGCTGCTCTCCACAGCTACCACTAGGATAGCTTTCTATAAGGTTGACTTTACAACCTACCATCAATAGGGATCGTTTGGACTGGTGTAAGGTGCCCACTAGAATAGTGGACATCATATACCAGGCCAACTTCTCACAGTGGTGTGCAGCGTGTGGGATTACAGCTTGCATTGTTTTACCAAATAATCTTGAGAATATCATTTGAAAAATCACATTAAGGTACCAGTAGGTACATATAAATCAAAATTATAATATATAAGTTCTACTGAACTTAGAGGTTGTATGTGTTAAGGGCTTAGCACACCCTGACTACAACTCATAGAGAGGTTCTAGTAGGAAACCAAGTAGTGTAGGTAGGTGCATACACCACACCTCACTAGTCATGGCTTTAAGGGCAGGAACAAGTGTTTCTCTGCCAGATGTCAGCCAGGGGATGACATCTAAATATGACACAATCTCCTTCCAGGAGTTAAGGGGTTTGTGTACCATAAGAAAATTAAAGCAAGGACAAAGTCCCACCACCCAACACCTGATAGATATCATAGTGGCAGATTACTTGGAAAAAGCATCAGATCTAGATAGACTAGGTAATGGGAGTGGGGGGCATCCATCAACTGAAGAGGCTTCTAGTGGGGTGCCCCACCAGGACTCTGAGGATGATGAGGATGTAGACCAGGTTGATGTCAATGGACCCAACCTGGGAGAAACAGGGCTACCTGGAGGTGAAGTGGGCCAAAATTGGCCTCGCTCCATCCCCCCACGTAGACCTGCTGGTGTACCTAGAAGGCAAAGATCACCTTCAGTGGAATCTGAGCATTCCGATACATCAATAGGGTCCTCTACCTCTGTTCATAGGAGAAGAACTTCTCCTGAGAAGAGGGAACATGAAGCTAGAATGAGAGAAGTCAAGCTTAGGATAAGAAGGCAAGAAATTGGAAAAAGAGACCTTAGCTCTTGAGAGAGAGTGAAAAAAAAGATGGGGATAGAATCCCTAGGTGCAGCAATATCCCTAGTGGTAGGGATAGGTCTTATGACCACGAAACCTGAACAAGACTGTTCCTCCCTATCAGACTGGGGATGACATCCACAAATGGATCACTGCACTGGAAAGGGCCTGCGAAGTACAGAAGGTACCCCAGGAGCAGTGGGCAGCAATCTTGTGGCTCTCCTTTGCAGACAAAGGTAGAGACAAGCTCCTCACTGTCAGAGAAGAGGATGCTGATGATTACAAAGTCCTGAAAATTGCTCTAATAGATGGGTTTGGCCTAACCATTGAACAGTACAGGTTGCAGTTCAGAGACACCCAGAAGACACAGACTCAGGACTGGACTGACTTTGTAGATTGTGCTACTAAGGCTCTGGAGGGCTGGTTACTGGGCAGTAAAGGGTGTGACTATATGGGATTGTATAATCTAATCATGAGAGAACAGATTCTTAATAATTGTCAGAACCAGTTGTTGCATCAGCACTTGGTTGACTCTGATCTGACCTCTCCCCAAGAATTGGGTAAGAAGGCAGACAAAGGGGGTCAGAACCATGATGAAGCAGAAGGTACAGAACCAAGGTGGTGACCAGAAGAAGCAAGACCAAAAGGGTGGGGAGAAATCTAAAGACCAGAAGTCTTCACAAGGTCCCCAAAAAGCTTCTAATGGTGGGGGTCTCAAAGCTAAAAAGAAAGAAGGTCCAAGAAAACCATGGTGCAAAGTTTGTAAAAATAATACTCACTGGACCAGTGAGTGCACCATAAAGGAGACAGCTCCAGCCACCATTGCCCCTAAGGCAACTGTTCCCCCTAGTTCAGCTCCAAGTGGTGGTTCTCAACAGAAGGGTGTAGTAGGGTTAACCCTAGGAACTGAGATGGATTCTGACCTAGTCAGATTACCAACTCAAGCTGTTTTGATCTGTGATGGAGGCATGGATATGGCCTCCTCTTTGAGTCCCTGTAACCTGGGCAATTACAAACAAACTCCTTTAGTCAATGAGAAAAAGGCTCAGGCCTACAGGGACACAGGTGCCAGTGTCACAATGGTGATACCTGACTTTGTGGACCCTGGACAGATCATACTTGGTGAAGCCTACCAAGTGACCAATGCTAGCAATGTCACTACTACACATAGGGCCAGATGTAGGTAAAATAATTTTTCTGACTCTTAAATACCGACTCATGCCGATTGGTATTTCAGAATCAGAAAACGGGATGTAGGAAAAAAAAATCTGTAAAATTTACCGATTGTGTAACACTCGGAATATGTAATCGGTATTTACCGAATCGGTATTTACCGAATCGGTAAATACCGAATCGGTAATACCCATTCATTCCTATGATCTTCCTGGCCCATAGGAATGAATGGGAGTTACCAAATCGGTATTTACCGATTCGGAAAATACTGATTCGGTAAATACCGATTCGGTAATTTTAAAAATAACCTATGTGAGCCTGTGAACCAATCAGGAACACCCACCACACCCCACAACAAAGCCACAGAGGAACCAAACAATCAGATGCAACCACCCCTCCCCAGTACCTGGGAGTGGCCACACCCATGCAGGTGCAGAGAAACTGAACTGCTTTGAGACCAGGAGGAAATACAGAGGAGCAGGCTTCCCAGAGCATACCTGAGTAGCAGAATGGAGACCCAGGATGGGTAGAAGGATGCAGCTGAGCGCAGGAGGAAAACCAAGTTCAGCCCAACAGAACTGCAGGTCCTGGTTGAGGAGGTGGTTAAACACCACACCCAAATTTTTGGAAAACAGTCCCTGCATGTTGCAGAGTCTGTGAAACGTACCTCCTGGCTTAACATCCAGTCCAAGGTAAATGCCATTGGGGTCACCCACAGGGACATAGATGACCTCAAAAAAAGATGG
The DNA here is from genome assembly GCF_964263255.1 of Lissotriton vulgaris. Taxonomy (NCBI): domain Eukaryota; kingdom Metazoa; phylum Chordata; class Amphibia; order Caudata; family Salamandridae; genus Lissotriton; species Lissotriton vulgaris. The sequence goes on from NW_028254498.1 coordinate 7,413, forward strand.
TACGATCTGCGGATCATCACAAAGAAAAAACTTGCTGCACAGAAAAAAGAAGCTGCAGCCACAGGTGGAGGTAAAAGCAGAGCACCAAGACTGACAGACCTTGAGGAGCTGGTTGAATCCACCCTGGACCCGGAAAGTATCCCTGGGATTGGGGACGCTGACAGATCTGCCAGAGTTGCAAGGAAACCAGGTAAGATGCATGGACATAAATCCCCACCCATTTCCCTATCCCCCTTCCCCACTGTGTGTGTCTGCATCACACTCCAGAACAGGTTTCACTTATGTCCAGCTATGCATCATGGGAGATGTAGTCATAGGTACATACATCAATGCAGTCACCATATAATTCAACAAGGCATGCGTCACATTACTACTAGAAGCTGTGGGAGACTAGGCAATTGTGTGATAGGAATGTGATTTAATCATGACACACAGGTGAACTACACCACTGACCCAATGTCCATATCTGTCCACAGGAGAGTCATCGCGCAGTACAGCACAGGAGAGGGAGGAGAGGCCACCGACAACTGAGAGGAGGGAGAAGACAAAAGACAGAGCAGGTCATAGCGCTGTTCAGCAAGACACAACCACAGCGCAGGCAGCCACCACACCTGAGCGACCCACCACACCACAGCCTCAGTCACCTCTGTTGTTCGGGACACAAGAGTCTGAACCAGCAGCACTATCCCCCACACCAACATCACAGTCATCTGTGCAGAGAAGGTCAAGGAGGCTTGATGTTCCCCCTCTCAGGATTCTTCAAACAACAGATGAGGAGAGTGTCATGCCAAGTAATCCACCTGTGTCTGACAACGCTGGGCAGCAGACTACTTCAGGAGCTGTGAGGGCCAGTGTCCGAGGCCGAAGGGCACGGGAGCGAGGTGAAGGCCAAGATGGTGAGGTGGTCTTCTGCGGTCTTGAGACCACCATGGTCAAAGTTCAGCGCCTGTAGGCAAAGGCAATATTAGCAGTTCACAGGTAGGTTTGCAGTATAAATGGCAAGATGTCAAACATAGACCAGGGGATTGGCAACATGACAGAGGCATTGCAGACCATGGCAAAGGGGATGACGGACAAGACCCACTGCATGAGTGCTCTCTGCGACAAATTAGATAGAGACCACTCAGAGAGGTGCAGGGAGCGACAGTGTATGCGGCAACAGACAAAAGCAATGAACCGCTTTGCTACTGCAACCTCCCTGCTGTGCCGGCATTCTGTCGCCATGCAGGATGCAATTGTGCACTGTTGCACGGATATGTCAAGGGGGATGGGGAGAGTCACCTTTGCCATGGAGCTGATGCTCACACAACAGGCAGTCACTGCTGGAGACACAGGTGTCGGGAAAACAGAAGACTCAACCAGCAGGAGTGGGTCTAGCACTCCTGTCCCTGAAATGCGTAGGAGCAGCAGGCGCCAATCTGCTGACCCAGGCACCACCGAGAGCGTTGAGACCCAGCCTCCTGCATCCCGCACTGTAGTGCGTGGACGCAAACATTGAACATGCCCTCAACCCACAGGACAGGTCACAGTGAGGTTACCTGTGACCACCCACTCCTGATAATAGAGACTGTAGTACCATGGTGTTGTAATATTTAAATGCTGTACTGACAATAAAACTATACGTACTTCAAAAACTAAGCCTGTCTGTGTCTCCTTACTTAGAAATATCGGCGTGTGATCTCTGCCCATCTCAGTCTCCCATCTGTTGCTGGTGCTGCTTCTGTTGCATAGGGCTCTGCCTGTTCTGTGTTATAATCAATGTCCTCATGATGTGTGATTTCCACCTCTGTGCCTTCCTTGGTGGCAAGATTGTGCAACATGGCACAGGTCGCTATCATTTTGCAGCACAGGATTGGAGTATACTGGTGTGCACCTCCGCTCTTGTGGAGGCAGCGGAACCTGCTCTTGAGGAGTCCAAATTTGAGTTCAACAACGTTGCGAGACGATCTGTGAGCCACATTGTAACGCCTCTCACTCCTGCTAGATGGATTGAGGTAGGAGGTGAGCACAAAGGACCTCAGCGCATATGCACTATCGCCTAGGTGGAAAAGAGAGTGCCATTAGTTACATACTCATGATACATTCATCTGCTATTACTATCAGGGTGTGTCACAGTCATTTACCTACCAGGTATCCATCCCCAAACTCTCCAGCAACAAGGCGTGTGTAAATCCCACTGTTCTGGAATATGTACGAGTCATGGGTACTCCCAGGGAATTTGGCCACAATGTCTGTAATGATGTTCCCAGCATTGCATATCACCTGCACTTCGATGGAGTGCGTTGACTTCCGGTTCCTGTATATGTGTTCTGTGGATGCAGGTGGGCAGAGTGGGATGTGGGTGCCATCTATGCAGCCTATCACGTGAGGGAAGTGTGCCAGTTGATATAAATCTGTTTTAGTCTTCGCAAGTTCCGCAATTGTGTCAGGGAAACGTATATAATGATGCATCCTCAGCATCATGGCCTCAAGGAACTTCCTGAAGAAATGGGACAGGCAGCTCTGGGACACACCACCTACTGCAGCAATCACACTCTGGTAACTACCAGAGGCAAGCAGGTGTAGGCTACACAGCACCTGCACATGGGATGGGATGGTGTGCACCCTCGGTGTTGGGTCCTCCAGGAGTGGGTGCAGGTCCCTGATCAGGTCCAGGATGGTTTGGGGGTGTAGCCTGTACCTTTGCAGTATCTCTGGCTCAGTCAGTTGGAAGAGTGTTATCCTCTGCCTGTACACTTGCTCCTCCCTTCTCCATTCCCTCTCTCCTGCTGCCTGTAGCCGTAGCTGCCTTGCTATGACGTAGAATGCCGCCATTCTGGTTCCACTGTTGCATTTTGGGGCCTTATTTTATAGCCTGCACCTGGTTACCACCTGCTTTCAATCCATGGTAAATACCGACTCTTAAATACCAAATTTCATGAAATTCTGTATTTTTTTGGTTACCTACATCTCCATAGACATTTTTTACCATTTCTTATTTACCGATTTGGTAAATAAGAATTCGGTAAATTCCGATTCGGAAAAATACTGACTCATATTTTCCGAATCAGAAGATTTTTGACTCCTACATCTCATTTACAATATACCGGTCGGTAACGGCCGAAATTACTGAATTTCGGCTGTTACCGACCGGTATTAGGCTACCTACATCTGGCCCATAGTATGGCAGTTGTTAATTTCTCCTGGGAGGGGTAACTGGCCTTAAGAAGGTTGTTGTTAGTTCAGACCTGTAGAATGTTTGCTTGGCAATGACCTAGTGACTTCAGCCTGGTCTGAAGTGGAGTTTAGGACTCATGCAGAAATGCTAGGAATCTCAGCACATGTCCTTGCAGTGACTAGGTCACAGGTCAAAAAGTCTAACACTGAACAGGCACTGGATTCTGGAATAATGGACCAGTTACCTCCCAGGACAAGGAGCAGTAGGGTTAAGGCAGTGCCTTTCCCCGTACCTCAGGGTGAGCATCAGCCTTCTGAGGAAGCTGGTTGTGAGCCTAAAGAAGGAACTGTCCTAGAAGAACTTGAACCTGATCAGGTTGAGTTTCTTGGGACAGAGGGCCCTTCCAGGGCAGGTCTGAGGCAGGCGCAGTTGGACGGCCCTTCTCTTGAACCCCTTAGACAACAAGTTGTTGCTGAGGTTGCAGGGAATGCTAGTGGCACCCATAAAGTTTATTGGGATGAAGGGCTCCCGTATTCAGAGAGTAGAGACCCCAAGCCTGGTACTTCCAGGAGGTTGGTCATACCTTTGACATTCAGGGGCTTCCTTTTGACACTAGCCCGTGATATTCTCCTTGCAAGACATCTTGGCCAGAACAAGACTTGGGACAGGCTTGTTCCTCACTTTCACTGGCCCCACATGTCAGCAGACACAAAGGAGTTTTATCGCTCCTGTGTAACCTGCCAAGCCAGTAGCAAAGCAGGTGGCACTACAAAGGCCCCCCTTATACCACTACCTGTGGTGGGGGTTCTCTTTGAAAGAGTGGGGATTGATATTGTTGGGTTTTTATAAGAAAAGCACAGTTAGCACCGGGTTTTGTGTATATTTTCAGCCATCCTCAAGACGCATGATTTTAACTGATGTAATTCACATGACAATTATATTTCTGATAGAATTTTACTTTATTAAATATATTTTTATCCTTTTTTCTGCTTTTTATATATTATATTCTTATGTGCAACATATTGAATCTTATTTACATCTCCTAAATACAGTGTTCAATTTATACAGCATCATTATTCATAGCTATATACAGAAAAGATTCTTGGGGATGTCTGAAAATATGAACAAAACCCGGTGCTAACTGTGCTTTTCTTATAAAAAACGATATTTTCCTTGCCAAGGTTCATCCTTTGAGGCAGGGGCCCCCAACTCTTCCTAAAATAGATTGATATTGTTGGACCAGTGGATCCTCAGACAGCATCTGGGCACAGGTTTATCCTTGTGGTAGTGGATCATGCCACCAGGCACCCAGAAGCTATACCCCTTAGGACCACTACAGCACCTGTTGTGGCAAGAGCCCACTTGGGAGTTTTCTCAAGAGTGGATTTCCCTAAGGAGGTTGTATCAGCAGAGGTGCAAACATTATGTCTAGTTACCTAACTGCAATGTGGAAGGAGTGTGAAGTGAACTACAAGTTCACCACACCCTATCACCCACAGTGCAATGGTCTAGTTGAAAGATTTAACAAGACCTTAAAGGGTATGATTAAGGGTCTCCCAGAAAAGCTCACGCGGAGATGGGATATTCTGCTACCCTGCCTTTTGTTTGCATACAGGGAGTTTCCTCAGAAGGGGGTTGGCTACAGCCCTTTTGAACTTCTGTTTGAGCACCCTGTAAGAAGACCACTTTGTCTGGTGAAGGATTGATGGGAGTTACCTCTCCAACCTCCCAAACAGGATATTGTGGACTATGTACTTGGTCTCCACTCCAGGATGGCAGAGTACATGAAAAAGGCAACCAGAAACCTTGAGGCAAGCCAGGAATTACAGAAAGCCTGGCATGACCAAAAGGCTGTACTGACTGTTTACCAGCCAGGACAGAAAGTGTGGGTGTTGGAGCCTGTGGTCCCAGCAGCTGTCAAAGACAAGTGGAGTGGACCCCACACTATTGTTGAACAGGAGGGAGAGGTCTCCTATTTGGTAGATCTTGGAACTCTCAGGAGCCCCCTTAGGGTGCTTCATGTCAACAGACTGAAACCATATGTTGACAGGGCAGACATGGGCTTGCTCATGGCTACTGATGAAGGACAGGAGGAAGAGAGTGACCCGCTCCCAGACCTGCTCTCTCAGAACCCTGATTATGGATCAGTAGATGGTGTAGACTTGGCAGGCAGCCTCACTGGTCAGCAGCAGGCTAACTGTAGACAGGTTCTGCAGCAGTACAGACATATGTTTTCACTGACTCCAAGTCAGACTACCTGGTGCACTCATGAAGTGGACACTGGATACAGTCTGCCTTTTAAAAATAAGATTTACAGGCAACCTGATCATGTCAGGGACTGTATCAGGACGGAAGTCCAGAAAATGTTGGAATTGGGAGTTATTGAACCTTCAGAGAGCCCTTGGGCCATTCCAGTAGTCCTAGTACCCAAACCTCACACCCAGGGTGGTAGGAGAGAGATGAGGTTTTGTGTGTACTACAGAGGTCTCAATGCAGTTACTAGGACTGATGCCCATCAAATACCCAGAGCAGATGAGCTCATAGATAAGTTGGCATCTGGCAAATTTCTGAGCACATTTGATCGGACAGCTGGCTACTGGCAGATCACACTAGCTGATGATGCAAAGCCAAAGACAGCATTTTCAACCCCTAGTGGACATTATCAGTTTGTGGTAATGGCCTTTGGTCTGAAAAATGCACCTGCCACATTTAAAAGGTTGGTGAACAAAGTCCTCACAGGCCTCGATGACTACTGTGCAGCTTATCTTGATGATATTGCTGTATTTAGCTCCACCTGGGAAGACCACCTGATCCACCTGAAGAATGTTTTGGAGGCCCTGCAAAAAGCAGGTCTAACTATTAAGGCTACTAAGTGCCAGATAGGGCAGAGTCAGGTTGTGTACCTGGGCCACCTTGTAGGTGGAGGCCAGGTTCAACCATTGCAGAGCAAATCCAGACCATAATGGACTGGGTTGCTCCAACCACCCAGACTCACGTCAGTGCTTTCTTGGGCCTGACTGAGTACTATAGGAGATTTGTCAAGTGGTATGGTTCCATTGTGACACCCATGAATGACTTAACATCTAAAAGAATGTCTAAGAAAGTTCAGTGGACAGTCAGCTGTCAAAAGGCATTTGATAACCTGAAGCAGGCCATGCAAACTGCACCAATTCTGCAAAGTCCTAACTACTCCAAAGAATTCATTGTTCAAACAGATGCTTCTGAGTTGGTGGTAGGGGCTGTGCTATCACAATTGAATGAAGAAGGTCAGGACCAGCGAGTAGCTTTTATTAGTAGAAGGCTGACCCTAGAGAGAAACGTTGGTCAGCTATTGAGAGGGAGGCCTTTGCTGTGGTTTGGGCTCTGAAGTAGCTGAGGCCATACTTGTTTGGTACTCACTTCACAGTTCAGACAGACCTTAAGCCCCTCTTATGGCTAAAACAGATGAAGGGTGAATATCCCAAACTACTCAGGTGGTCCATTTCCCTACAGGGGATGGATTATACAGTGGAACATGAACCTGGGAGTAACCATGCCAATGCAGATGGACTCTCCAGATATTTCCACTTAGAACATGAAGGCTCAACTGGTCAAGGTTAGTTTAATGTCCCTGCGTTGGGGGGTTCGGGGTTGTGTAGCAGAGTAGGGTCTGCTTCCTATGGTTACCCCCACTTTTTGCTGTGATTTACAGTTTTTTTTACTTTAGTCTGGCTGTGGCACTGCTAATCAGGACCACAGCCTAGCTGTTCTCTCTCTAAATTGATATAATGTACTTTAGGTACATACCAGATTGGTTACTGGGTCACCCTTGTGAGCCCCTGTAAATGGTACCTTAGGTGCACCCTAGGCCTACCAGGAGCTGCAGCATGTATTGAGCAACCCCTGGTTAGCCTTCCAAACTGACACCACAGGTCTGCGATTGCAACTTGGGTAAGGTGGTGTAATCACCCCTTACTTAGAAATAGTATACCTATATCTATATATATATATATATATATATATAGACACATATTAATCTATAGGTCACTCCTTTGGCAGGCCTTGAAAATCCTGGAGGCAGAGTGCTTGGTTTTGTGTGAGAGGGTACTCTAGCATAAGCTGAGCCCCTCTGCAGCTTTCGGAACCATCTCCTTATAGCTGTTCTATGATATACCCATACCATATACTCTTAATTGCATTAGAATCCTCGCAGTTAATGCTAACTTTGATTTGGCTTTATCAAAACATGCCATGGAAGGTGTCAAACGCTTTGGAATACTACTCCCCGCCAGTTCTGCCTGCAGGGGTAGCATTCAACCGCTAGTGGCGTACAGAAGAAATAAAAACTTAAAGGACCACTTAGTTCATACTAGGAACAAACAGAGAATGGGCAATACACAGACATCCATAACAGGGCAGAATCCAATATTGGGTAACCATAGATGCGGATCATGCCATGCTTGTGATGCCGCAATCACAACTGATTCCATAAACTACAACAACTATAAAGTAACTCTAAGATCACTGACAAATTGCAGGAGTAGCAATGTCATTTATGCTATCCTGTGCCCATGTGATCTTGCCTATATTGGTGAGACAGGGAGAGAATTCCGCATTAGATTCAGCGAGCATAAGTCAGCAGTGCGATTGAAGAAAATTTCAGCACCTTTAGTGCAACACTGCATAGACCTGAATCATAATGAGACAGAATTGCGATGGTGTATCTTAGAAAAGGTACAACACAAAACAGGTCAGCCTATGGAATATACCCGTAGAAAACGGGAGAGTTTCTATATTTTCCAATTTGATAGTGTACGTCGAGGACTCAATGAGAATATAGCGTGGTTTGTCACGAAACACTTATAAATTGGACACTTTAAGTAGACAACATCACTGATTGGATGAGAAACGCTGTTTAAAAAGAACCCAGTTTCCCCTGATTCTGTCCCTTAATCATTGATTCTTTAGGCATGAATAGAATTGGACTCCACTTACAAATGGCGTCTACAAATACACTAGTAGTGTGGTAGTCCATGGTCCATTATAAAGATATATACGTGTTAGACCTTATATTCGGACACAAATTATTTCACACATTATAATAAAATATATAATGTGTTCTGACACTTTTTCATATTTCACTTTTTATAATAGCTTCATTTCTGTCAGGAATAACTCACTCGCTATATGAGAATATCAAGATAATACCGCTAAAATATGGCGACCGTACTTCAGGATCGAAAATTCAAAGGAACTGTTAACTTGAATCACTTCCGGTTTACAGAACGCCAGTGTCACAAATCGCGCGCACTTGCGACTATTTAACTCATGGGTTTGAGTAATCCTGGTCCACATCATTTTGCACGAGCGGCATGAGGCAAGACGACCGAACGGATTATAAATTACATCTCAGCAAGGTACGTTGAGCTGACAGCGCACATCGTAGGAGGCGAGTGCTGCCACGGTTAAGTAATTGTATTTCCTAGGGCTCGGCACCGGTAGCTAGTAGTTAAAATAGTTTTACACAATAGTTTAGTGAGAGCGTGGCACTACAGAGTTAGAATACTGCTGATAATAGTGTGTTTGACTTGCAGTTAGCTTTTACGGGATAGGATAATTATCTTTGATTATATCAGGCTGGCATTTGGTTCGTGACATTTACCAAATACTGCATACGGTAAACTTGGCAAACTATGTTCACTAGCTGGGGATTGATTACGATAAATTCGTATCTTTACTGTTGGCTGGCATGCGACTTTCTTAAATACATGCCAAACAAATAGAGTAAAAACTGGAGATAGAGGACGTATAGGAAAGGGAATGTAGACAGGGGATCGTAGTATAATTACCAAGGCAAAGTTTGAGATGACTGCTTATTAAGACATAGTTTTATTTATAGATTGCAGCTACCAAGGAAGAAAGGAACCAAATTAGTTTGAAAATGGCATCATTTACATTCATAAAATAAAGGACTGAGAAGTACATCTTCCCGTTTTTAAAAATCAGGTCAGTTTATTTATATAATTTCATGCAAAATATAGGTATACAACGGATATATAGAGCAATATGACTCAGTCTGCATTTACCCTGTCTAGGACGCCTCTCCAAAAAAGCTAAACAACGAAACGCTTGCCTCCCCTCTACAACTCAAGATAAGAAACTTTCCCTGAGTGAGGTACTTATGATATAACTCGGGGGTAAGAATGCTTTCTATGTTATTATCTGCGCACATTAGTTAAAGAAAGTTGTGAACAGAGACCCCAACCCTTGTAATCTCTTTCTCCCTTTTAGATCTCTTTACTGAATTGACTGTGAAAATAAGCTTATTTACATGAGAACCCAGATAGTTCAGGCTACTATCTTAACTTAAGGTGAGAATCTCTCTGCAAATAACATCTGTAGTAGGTAATATGCCTTTAGTTACCCCAACAGTATTAATGCCATGCCCTAAGGTGATTATTATACCTGTCTGCAGACATCCAAGTCCTTGTACTTGGCTCATCACCTTTCAAACTCATCAGAAGTCATACAAACCCGGATAATACAATATATATATTTTTTCACACTCAGCCACCCCAGATGCAATGTGGTGTTTCACAGCCTATGTAAAAATGTAATGATTGTATTAAGTGTTGGTGATTAAATCATATGTCCTTCTCGTCTAGTTTAAGGCATGGGTATATTATATTTTGTTTGTAATTTCAGGTACCCTGCACACACTTAAGGAAGAGAGAGTAAATACTCTTTCTAGTCTGGTCCTGAGGAAGGTGGTCTCAACCCACCGAAACGCGCGTAGACCTGGCGTGAACAAGACACGAACAACATCTGTGTCACTCAAAACCTTAGAATCAGCCTTTTTTGTTGGGATTGGAATAAATGTGGAAAATGTATGAATGTGTCAGTGTGATTGTTGGTTGATGTGTGGATGGCAGGGTTGTATTGTTTTTGTTTTATATTAAGGATTGAATTCTAATAACACTGTGAAGATTATAATTGTAATTGAATTGAATTTAAAATGATATTTATGAACTTGAAGTATATACAAAAAAATGATCCGAAATAGTAAAAAAATATATATATCTTCTGATACTCTTTTTAAAAAAAGAAAATAAACAAAATATATAAAATGAAACTCTTGTTGTTGCTTCACCTATGCTTTACAGAAGGTAAATAAACTTACTTGATGAAATTAGTTATGTAAGTATGAACTGGCCGAGGGGGGATTTTTTGTATGCTTATATTGCTGTTTCTCTCTCTTTCCCCTGGTCATCAATCTAAACACAGAGAGGGTCCCATTTTTTATGTTACTACATTCACGGTTCTTCAACTGTGGGATTTTTTTGTTAAATATTTGTCACGCAATTAAGTTGATTTCTGAATTGTGATTATTTGGCTGTGAAATATCCGTGCATCGGATAGGTCTGTTTGTGCTTTGTTGGCTCCATTAACTCAGTGTCTGATACAATACTAGTACTCTCCAAATAGCGTCCTGCAGAGATCTCAATATCATGGATAAACTTGAAACATTTGGGTTCTCCGATGAGGAGTTCACCTCCCTATTGGGTCTGGTTACGGATGGGAATAACCCTGCCCCAACTACATTGGGAGACAATAGTGAGTGGCAAAATCTACTAAACTTAAAGAAAAAAATGAAACGTATAGAGTCACATGCATTTTACATGCTTGCATATCTTAAAGAAGGAGTTATACCATCTGGCCTCAGGGTTCGTAATGCCCCCGCATTATTTATTGAGGTTCGCAAGTTTCTGGAGCGGTGGTCACTGATTTCAAACCGCTGCTCCAGAGACTGGATGATGTTAATCATAGAGACTGCGAAAGACTTATTAATAGCCCTCAGTAAAGAAATTCAAGAGTTAGAAGAAAAACTACAGACCTCTAGTGCTGTAGATGATGCCAAAAACAAACTTGAAAAGATACAATCAGAAATGAAAGATTTTGACACTTATCTGACCAATAAGAAAACCGAAAAACTAAACAAAGATGTACGTTGGTTTGCGAAAGAAAAAATCTACCCTTATTTGAACCCCAACTACTATCAAGGAGGCAATCAATCAGGTTATAACCCCAACTTTGACAACACCTATAGAAGAAATTACACAAACTTCTCAGATACTGGTTCCTCTGACTCTGAGAATGATAATTACCAAGACTCAGGAAGGGGACGTTACAATGCCAGACCTCCCTTCAGAGGTAGACAAGGATTCCAAAATACCCACACCCGAAGTTTTTTATCGAGAGGCCCATACAGGGGGAAAAATGTGCACTGGCAACAAGACAGGGGAGGACACCAAATGATGAGCCCTCAACCTCAGCAACAATATGTAAAGACACGAAACCAGCAATATTGGTGGTAGCCCCAACTGACAAGACAAATGCAGATAAACTTATGGACACAATACCAATATATAACCTATCGTCTGTCCATCTTAATAATGAAGAAACAACACTTCTCAGTAGGGGGTTGTCCTTTGTACCCTGTACCCCCCTTAATAAGTTTAAACTCCATGAGGACTTGTTTGCATTTTTCAGAAAAGTCAGACTCAAGAAATATTTTGAGGATAGAGCAAAAGAAGAAGAAAATCTCAATCTATCGGGTTGCAAACCACCTTCCGTTTTTACACCTACCCTTGATATGGTAGGACCCGAAGTGCAAATTTTTGAGCGTAAAGTACTACAAGACATCACACGTCTTCTAACAGGTGTGAATAAATCTAGCTTTAATTTGTCAAAACAGGAAAACCTAGCCCTTAAAAACATCGAGAGAAATACAAATTTGATCATAAAACCATGTGACAAGGGCGGGGGTATTACTATTTTTGATAAAGAAGAATATAACAAAAAAATGCTAGACATGCTGATGGTTGAGGAGCACTACAGGCTGGCCCATCCCAGAGAGTTACAACGGCTTAGTACTACGATAAAAGAAGTCACCAACACTGCCTTTGAAGAGGGATTCATCTGCGAAGATGAGTTAATCTTCCTCAATAAAACTTGTCCAGTGATTCCAGCACTGTATGGTCTACCTAAGACCCATAAAAATCAAATCAGTCCACCCATGCGACCAATTATCTCTACGATTGGGTCCAATACGGAGCCACTGTCCAAATACGTGGACAAGTTCTTGTGCCCTTTAACACAAAAATACGAATCATTCATCCGGGATACAGGAGACATGATCACCAAAATAGAGGGGATGGCCTTTGATACAACTACAGACATCCTAGTAGCGCTTGACATTGAGGCATTGTATACCAACATTCCTCAATGTCAAGCGTTGCAGGCAGTGTCATCCTTGCTACGCAGATATCCTGGGAATAGACCAGATGGGTTTATCTTGCAGTGCCTGGAAATTGTACTGCTAAATAACTTTTTTGACTATGATGGTGCCCTCTACAAACAAGTGAAGGGCACCAGCATGGGGGCTTCTTGCGCTCCCAGCATAGCGAATGCCTACATGGGCGAGTGGGAAATAAGAAATATATATAATGAGGTCGCCCCCTTTTTTGAAAATGTCCGCCTATGGCGTCGATTTATCGACGACATTTTCTTCATTTGGCACGGGACGGAGGTCCTACTGCAGGAATATATAAGATGGTTAAATTCTAGTGACCCAAATCTGAGATTTACTTCTAACTATCACATAGATAAGGTAGAATTCTTGGACATAGAGATTAAGGTAAACAATGGAGCACTGGAGGTAAGTCTCTTTCGAAAACCAACTGCAAAAAATACAATCCTTCAATTCGGCAGTTTCCATCCACACTGCCAGAAGGATTCTATACCGTTCGGCGAATTCCTTCGAATACGCCGTAACTGCACTGATTTAATGGAATATCATCGTCATGGAGAAGCATTGAAATCTAGACTAATCAGCAGAGGTTACCCCCATCGACTGGTTAGGCAAGCTTTCAAAAGAGCGAAGTACTACGACCGTGACTCTCTATTGAGTGGCACCAAACGGAAACCCACAGAGAGATTAACTTGTGTCATCAACCACTCATCGCTAAACTATAAGATCAAAAATATAATTAACAGAAACTGGGGTATATTGGAAACAGAAGAGAGTGAGACTTTTACCTCGAAACCGCTAGTGGCGTACAGAAGAAATAAAAACTTAAAGGACCACTTAGTTCATACTAGGAACAAACAGAGAATGGGCAATACACAGACATCCATAACAGGGCAGAATCCAATATTGGGTAACCATAGATGCGGATCATGCCATGCTTGTGATGCCGCAATCACAACTGATTCCATAAACTACAACAACTATAAAGTAACTCTAAGATCACTGACAAATTGCAGGAGTAGCAATGTCATTTATGCTATCCTGTGCCCATGTGATCTTGCCTATATTGGTGAGACAGGGAGAGAATTCCGCATTAGATTCAGCGAGCATAAGTCAGCAGTGCGATTGAAGAAAATTTCAGCACCTTTAGTGCAACACTGCATAGACCTGAATCATAATGAGACAGAATTGCGATGGTGTATCTTAGAAAAGGTACAACACAAAACAGGTCAGCCTATGGAATATACCCGTAGAAAACGGGAGAGTTTCTATATTTTCCAATTTGATAGTGTACGTCGAGGACTCAATGAGAATATAGCGTGGTTTGTCACGAAACACTTATAAATTGGACACTTTAAGTAGACAACATCACTGATTGGATGAGAAACGCTGTTTAAAAAGAACCCAGTTTCCCCTGATTCTGTCCCTTAATCATTGATTCTTTAGGCATGAATAGAATTGGACTCCACTTACAAATGGCGTCTACAAATACACTAGTAGTGTGGTAGTCCATGGTCCATTATAAAGATATATACGTGTTAGACCTTATATTCGGACACAAATTATTTCACACATTATAATAAAATATATAATGTGTTCTGACACTTTTTCATATTTCACTTTTTATAATAGCTTCATTTCTGTCAGGAATAACTCACTCGCTATATGAGAATATCAAGATAATACCGCTAAAATATGGCGACCGTACTTCAGGATCGAAAATTCAAAGGAACTGTTAACTTGAATCACTTCCGGTTTACAGAACGCCAGTGTCACAAATCGCGCGCACTTGCGACTATTTAACTCATGGGTTTGAGTAATCCTGGTCCACATCATTTTGCACAAGCGGCATGAGGCAAGACGACCGAACGGATTATAAATTACATCTCAGCAAGGTACGTTGAGCTGACAGCGCACATCGTAGGAGGCGAGTGCTGCCACGGTTAAGTAATTGTATTTCCTAGGGCTCGGCACCGGTAGCTAGTAGTTAAAATAGTTTTACACAATAGTTTAGTGAGAGCGTGGCACTACAGAGTTAGAATACTGCTGATAATAGTGTGTTTGACTTGCAGTTAGCTTTTACGGGATAGGATAATTATCTTTGATTATATCAGGCTGGCATTTGGTTCGTGACATTTACCAAATACTGCATACGGTAAACTTGGCAAACTATGTTCACTAGCTGGGGATTGATTACGATAAATTCGTATCTTTACTGTTGGCTGGCATGCGACTTTCTTAAATACATGCCAAACAAATAGAGTAAAAACTGGAGATAGAGGACGTATAGGAAAGGGAATGTAGACAGGGGATCGTAGTATAATTACCAAGGCAAAGTTTGAGATGACTGCTTATTAAGACATAGTTTTATTTATAGATTGCAGCTACCAAGGAAGAAAGGAACCAAATTAGTTTGAAAATGGCATCATTTACATTCATAAAATAAAGGACTGAGAAGTACATCTTCCCGTTTTTAAAAATCAGGTCAGTTTATTTATATAATTTCATGCAAAATATAGGTATACAACGGATATATAGAGCAATATGACTCAGTCTGCATTTACCCTGTCTAGGACGCCTCTCCAAAAAAGCTAAACAACGAAACGCTTGCCTCCCCTCTACAACTCAAGATAAGAAACTTTCCCTGAGTGAGGTACTTATGATATAACTCGGGGGTAAGAATGCTTTCTATGTTATTATCTGCGCACATTAGTTAAAGAAAGTTGTGAACAGAGACCCCAACCCTTGTAATCTCTTTCTCCCTTTTAGATCTCTTTACTGAATTGACTGTGAAAATAAGCTTATTTACATGAGAACCCAGATAGTTCAGGCTACTATCTTAACTTAAGGTGAGAATCTCTCTGCAAATAACATCTGTAGTAGGTAATATGCCTTTAGTTACCCCAACAGTATTAATGCCATGCCCTAAGGTGATTATTATACCTGTCTGCAGACATCCAAGTCCTTGTACTTGGCTCATCACCTTTCAAACTCATCAGAAGTCATACAAACCCGGATAATACAATATATATATTTTTTCACACTCAGCCACCCCAGATGCAATGTGGTGTTTCACAGCCTATGTAAAAATGTAATGATTGTATTAAGTGTTGGTGATTAAATCATATGTCCTTCTCGTCTAGTTTAAGGCATGGGTATATTATATTTTGTTTGTAATTTCAGGTACCCTGCACACACTTAAGGAAGAGAGAGTAAATACTCTTTCTAGTCTGGTCCTGAGGAAGGTGGTCTCAACCCACCGAAACGCGCGTAGACCTGGCGTGAACAAGACACGAACAACATCTGTGTCACTCAAAACCTTAGAATCAGCCTTTTTTGTTGGGATTGGAATAAATGTGGAAAATGTATGAATGTGTCAGTGTGATTGTTGGTTGATGTGTGGATGGCAGGGTTGTATTGTTTTTGTTTTATATTAAGGATTGAATTCTAATAACACTGTGAAGATTATAATTGTAATTGAATTGAATTTAAAATGATATTTATGAACTTGAAGTATATACAAAAAAATGATCCGAAATAGTAAAAAAATATATATATCTTCTGATACTCTTTTTAAAAAAAGAAAATAAACAAAATATATAAAATGAAACTCTTGTTGTTGCTTCACCTATGCTTTACAGAAGGTAAATAAACTTACTTGATGAAATTAGTTATGTAAGTATGAACTGGCCGAGGGGGGATTTTTTGTATGCTTATATTGCTGTTTCTCTCTCTTTCCCCTGGTCATCAATCTAAACACAGAGAGGGTCCCATTTTTTATGTTACTATGATATACCCATACCATATACTCTTAATTGCATTAGAATCCTCGCAGTTAATGCTAACTTTGATTTGGCTTTATCAAAACATGCCATGGAAGGTGTCAAACGCTTTGGAATACTACTCCCCGCCAGTTCTGCCTGCAGGGGTAGCATTCAACCCTTCTATAGGGAGAAGACATGTAGTTACTGGTACTGGTAAACCCGGTTAAAGTTAAAGAGAGCCCCAGCATCACAAAATGGATGCTGCTGCGACAGACACAAGTCTGCCCTCCTGCTACTGGACGAAACTCTGGCAGGGGAGGCCTGGACAATAATCTCCCTGTCCAGGGAGGTGCTGGCAAATCCCCAGACAGGCTTTAGTAGATTGGGGCAGGGTGGTTTGCATTCAGTGAATTATTTTCAGACACTGCCTGGGGCACACTAGGTGCTCCATGCATTCCCCAGTTCAAATCGGTTGCTGGGGCACTCAGCCCCAGCTCTGGTGCGAAACTGGACAAAGGGGAAGGGGTGTAACCACCCCCTTCCCAGGTCCTCCCATAGGTGGGACCGTAGAGTTAGCCCAACTACTAATCTTGCTATAAGAATAGGATCCCAGTCCCTAGGACTTTAGATTATCCTGGACGAAACTCTGCAAAATATATCTTGGACCTTCGACATTCCATATCGACTGGAAAACTGAAGAATTCTCCTTTGTCGTCAAGGAGTGACCAACCTGTTCAGACAGGCACCAACAGCATCTTTGCCGGTCTGCATCTTCGAGGCTCCCGCCGGATCCCCAAGAATCTGCGACACAGGACATGGACTTCCAGACATCTCTGATGCTGACCTGCGCTCCCAGCAAAGTTGAGACCTGTAGCCGACAAAAGAGATGTGGGACCGGAACTCCTGGACATCTGCATCTTTGCCACTGCACCTACTTCCCGAGGTATCCCGAAGTTGTGCATTGGGGTATTTGAAGCCCCTGCCCCAAGCACCTTTTGCACCAAAGCTCAGAGGCACTCCACGAGTGTCCCTTGGGCCTGGTTTGTACATTTCCGCTCGAGGCCCCTTCGTGGTTCCTAGTCCGTTTGCTAGCGAGCCCCCACGAAGTGCCATCTTTGATTTCTTTAGCTTTCCTGGTTGCTCCAGACATGTTCTCACTCCTCTCTAAAGGAGGAGTCCCTCAGACCTTGATGGTCTGAACCGAAGCCAATCTTGTCATCTTGCGTGGATTGCTGTTACCAAGGCTTGTTGGGTCCAATCCGGATTCTGAAGCTAGAGCACTGGAGATCCTTTGTGGGACAACTAGAATCCAGCTCCTGGTCATCATCGACGCCTCCTGGACCTCGTGGCTGAAGAGTCGTGCTTCACCTCTTTCACCTGAAATCCCCCGACATCAGCTGGCATCTTCCCATCGCCATACCGGTCACTGGCTAGTGACCCACACTCTGTCCCTTCTGCTTTCAGGTTCTTCACATCTCCAATCCACCCAGAAACTTCTCCTCTGGTCGCCTGCAGCATTTCTTCGCAGCTCTCCATTGGAATCGACGACGAAACCCGACCCAAAAAAAAGACACCTATGCACCCGGCTTCCGTGGGTGAGGTAACTCGAGTACTCCAGTGCTCTCGTGGGTCTTGACTCTCAAAGTGTCTAATTCTAAAAAGGTTCCATCGTAGTTCACCTAGAAGTGCCCTTAATCTTTAAAATTGCAAATTGTTTGTTTTCCATAGAAAGTCAAAGGTAATCCGCCACTGTGTTTAGACACTGCACGCGTCCCCCGTGGGCCTCCTGCATCCTAACCTTTGGTGGTTCCAGGAAGCCCCAGCAGATCAACAGGCCCTAGGCCTGCTTTCTAACCCAGATGTGGTTCTTATGCCACTATTTTAGTATATGGTTTGTGAGGCCCCTAGGGCATAACGTGTACTGTGCAACTTATCGTATGCTAATTAAGTTCCTTGTATTGTACTTTTACCTCTGACCTCATAAAGAGTCCAAAGGGGTTGTGTTTAGAAAAAATACATATATATTTGATATATACCTCATGTGGTGTGCCTTCATTTAGTCATTCAAGAGATTAGAATTGGTAAAACAACTTGCTTAACTCGCCTCTAAGTCTTAGCCTGAAGGCTGCTCTCCACAGCTACCACTAGGATAGCTTTCTATAAGGTTCACTTTACAACCTACCATCAATAGGGTTCGTTTAGACTGGTACAAGGTCCCCACTAGAATAGTGGACATCATATACCAGGCCAACTTCTCACACATACCATTTGTTACAAAGAGCACTTTGGTGTCTTACCCCGCTTAACTCCAGAAACTGTTCCATCTCCTGTGACACCAGCTGAACCCCATTGTCTGTCAGGAGCACCTCAGGACACCCCCTCAGCATATATCAATTCACTCAGAAAGGTAACCATGTGCTTGGTTTTCACTCCGAAACTAAAACTTACTTCAGGCCACCTGGAAAACATGTCCATAACCACAATCACAAAGACTTAATGACCCTCACCATGGATAAGGCATAGGATGTCGAGAGCTATTTCTCTCAAAAGCCCTGAGGGCGAGACTCTTGGGACAATGGATTTAACTCTGCCCTTCTTTGATTTCTCTCTCATAGAACAGAGTAAGAATTCGCAAACCAATCTCTCAACTTGTAAGTCCATTCCAGGACCCTAGTATGTCGAGCGGAGCCTTGCCTTGGTTTTAGACATGCCAAGGTGAAAATCATGTGCCAGACACATTAGCTTTTCTCGAAGATTGGCTGGAGGTAAGAGCTGTGTACCAAGACACAGGATATCCCCACACATTTTTTTTTAGAGTGCCAGCCACTCCTCAACAGCAACATAATTTCAGACAAAACCGCATCATTCCACAAATCCTAACACCATTGCTTCTCAGGAATTACTGCACTCTCAACTGCACAAACAAATTCAGTCTCATCCTCCCCGGACCCAGGCTCAGGATCACTGGACACATAATGATCACTAGAGACCAACCTCGACAATTTGACAGCAATACCATTCTCAAACCTTGGTGTGTATCTCATCACAAACTCGTACTTTTGCAATGCAATGACCCACTTGGTTATCCTCCCCGACACCAAATCAATCACTTTACTCATGAATGTTTTGACCAAGGGTTTGTGGTCCGTCCTCACCTCATACTTGACACCCCTTCGAAACCTCTTCAATTTCTTTACTGGCCAAAATACGGCAAGGGCTTTGCGTTCAATGACAGAACAGCGAGACTCTGCAACACTCAAACTGCAATACTGCCCCTAGTCCCTTAACGCTGGCATCTGTTGTGTCAATAGATACTTTGCATAGATCAAAGCTTTTAAGCTTGGGAACCATTCTGAGTTTTCCTTCAAGACGACAAACTCTTGTTTACACACCTCGTCCCACACAAAACTAACACCCTTCTTCAATAATAACGTCATGTTAGTGTTTAGCTCATCAAAATGTTCCACCATTCCCAGAAACTTCATCAGCTCCTCCTGAGAAGATGGAGACTGTATTCTGGAAATGGTGCCAACCAACTCATCCTTGAGCATGATTCCATCCCCTGTGAAGGTGTGGCCAAGGTAATTAATCGTGGTGGTGGCAAAGCAACATTTTTCAGCCTTAATAGTTACGTTGGACTCAGGTTTCCTCAAAACATTGCGGAGGCGGACTCCCTGTTCCTCACTATCTTTTTCATAGACAAGGATGTTGTCTTTGTAGACACACACACCATCAATACCTCTTAAAACCCTTTTCATGGCTTGCTGGAAAACTGAGGCCACAGATTTGAGGCGGAAAGGCATCCAAACATACTTAAAGGAGTGATGAATGCTGTGTAGTCCCTAGAAGCCTCTTTTAGAGCCACCTGATGGTATGCCGATGTAAGGTTGATTGTTCTAAATATTCTGGCCCCACCAATCATCAGCAGCAACTCTGAAATATTAGAAAGAGGATACCTGTCAACGATGAAACACTTACTTAAATTCCTCAGGTCCACACATAAGTGTAAACTGCCATTGGCTTATGTGCTGCAACAACCGGAGCGAGCCATTCAGTGCACTCAACTTCTTCAATTATACCCTCCTTTTTTAATTTCTCAATTTCAGCTTGCATCTCAGCCCTAAGGGTTATGGGCACATTCCTCACTTTGCAACATACCGGCTGAGCACCAGAGGTATGGCGTATCTCATGCTGAAAGCTCTTTAAGGATCCTAGTTCATCTCTGAAGACGTTGGGGAACTCCTTTCTTTTTCCACCCTCAACATCAAGGCAAACAAGGTTGACATCAAGCACCTCAGACACTCTTTCCTTAAAAAAAATGGTATAATTACCACTCTGATCCAGCATGACTACCACTCGGATCCAGCATGACACCTAAGTCACCTTGGTGAATCCAGCTTAAAATGCTGTCACCCTTTTCGGAAACATATACCTTTCCCGAAGTGTACCACCCCTTATATTCTATGAGACCAATAAAGTAATGCTTTAATCTTATGGGTTCCCCCCCCATACGCATAGGAATTAATGCCAGGTTTAGACAGAGCGATACTGCTTTTCAATTTATCCAAAAAGAATTTCCTAGATATGATTTTGATTTTAGCTCCAGAATCAAACAACACTGGTGGTCTCCCCTTCAATCAATATGCTATCAATAGGGGAGTTGGTGTTATTCTTGTCAGAGCCAGAAACTTGTAGGACAATTTGGCAGAATTCAAAATCTTTATCAACATGTTCATCCTCTACTTCTACAGACTTAACATTAGAAGTCTGCACCTTTGCTTTACGGACACTAGCAAAGTGACCCATTTTCTTACATTTGGAACAAAACACTTTAAGGGCTGCACACACTTTGTCATTTGCCAAGTGATCAGTCTTATCACACCTAAAACACCTGCACACCACAGACTTACCCCCAACACATTCACTTCAGCTCTGATGGGAGCCCTTTTAATTTTTTGTCTGGACCCCTTGAACAGTTTGCTCCTTATCTTTTCTTATCATGTCAACACATTTAAGTGAGTGCTCTACCCTTTTTGCCACCTGAATAACCTCATCCAGTGACGGATCATCCCTCATCCACAACTCTTCTCTCACTCTTTCCCTATCACAACCTAGCATGAACTAATCTCCTATCCCTTCATCCACCAGTTCTACAAATTTGCATGACGAAGCAAGTTTTCTCAACTGGGTAACATAAGCTTCAACTGACTCACCCTTTGCATCCTTTAAGATGCATCCACTTAAGGTGGAGAAGTGTGGCTCACTGGTTAGAGCAGGCAGACCCTGAAGCAGAGGTCAGACCCAGGACCAGGGTTCAATTCCCGACGCGGCAGGGTCTTGAGCTCAAATGTCCATGGACTCAATAATTCTCGCTTCGGTGCCTGACCTAATCATGGGTTCACACTCTGCAACTCTGGGCATTAAGCTTGCTTAATCTCCACAACGGCCCCCCTGCGGCGGGATGCCTGGCTTTCACCTTGGGGATGCCCTGTAGGGGCTATCTCACAGGGAAAAGCCAGGACGGGTTCCCAAGGCAAGCGCGGAGATACCCCTTCGGGGGTCGATTCAGGCGCTATATAAGAAACATAATAATAATAATAATAATTAAGCAAAATGATATCCCTCAAGTATTGTGCTGACCTTCGGGAGAAAACACGTATCTAGTTTTTTTAGGCATACTTCAAATTAATTCAAGCCATCAGCTTCCAAATCGCAAAGGCTTGCAAGGTCATCAAAAATGTCCTGTCCTTCCATCCTCAAACAGTGAAAAAGAAGAGATGACCTTCTTTCCGCACTTAGAGACACACCACATACGCTAGCATACCTCTCAAAATATTTTGGCCACTTTTGCCACTCAATAGGTGGATCCCCTGGGATCGCAAGGAAGAAAGGCGGTGCAGGAAAGTTTTGCATCATGGGGTGTGTACAGGGGTATAAGCCAAAAAGATCAAAATCTACTTGTCAGGATTACAAAGTCCTAAAAGTGACGAGAGAATGTCACTGACGGAGGTTACCGTGGATTTCCTTGAATGGTTCAGACGAGCTTGACCAAAACAGTGCCTTAAGATTAATGAGTAACCCAGTGTGTGACTAACCTGAAGATTTAAAATCAGAGATGTGTGTATTACTGTGTGACACATTGTGGATTCCCTGGATAAAGATGTTTTTGTGCAAATTATAGGGGTGAAATTCACAACAAAATTTGCGTGAACATGGGTATCTTCGTTGAGCTAACACCAGACTAGAGAAGCCTGGTTCACAACATGCACATACACGAGTGTCGTTGCAGAAGGAACCAGCTGATTCACAATATGCAAGGACCTGCGTATCGTCGTAGAACTGGAAAGTGGTTAGCAACACTGTGCGAAGTGTGGTTGGCAACGCTGAAGAGGAGGCAGCCAGCTGAATGACAACACGCAAAGACATGCGTATTGTCGGTGATCCTGAGAGGCAGAGGAGAAGAAATGGACGCACACCAGCTTCCACAGAGATAGCAGACAAAGTCACAAAGAAGTGGAAAGGTGAGAGACCGTGAGTAATGTCTCCATGTCAGAGGAGTCATAGAGACATGGACCAGCTTTACAGCCGATGTCACAGAGGACTGGAGGACCCCATCAATCAGCAGGAAGGACTGGAGAGCAGGGGAGCCATGACGTAGCAAGGAGCTTGCAGAATACCAAAGATTGGCACGGGAAACAAGGGGAGCCAGTAAGTGAAGCTTGATGCTCATGCGGGTGCCGCTGAAGGAGACAGTTAGAAAAACAAAATGGAGATGCCAGTACTGATGCAAATAACTAATTAACAAATATTAAGACACAAAACCTGAAGCAAGATTCAAGGCTAGAAACTGATTAGTAGCTTTTATTATTTTGCTCAATTTTATCAAAAAACAGTTAATTCAAAAAAAGTAAACAATATTACATGCTAGGTACAAAAATAAAGGGAGAGGAAATCTTTCATTATGTCAGACATGTCACAAGCATACAACATTCAACCATTCAGGGACAATGGGAGGAATAGGAAGTAATATATTACAGTGAACAATATTTACAGTGAACAAACGAAGCACAAGGATGCTGGAGCATGCCACAGTCTGCAGTATTTTGAGGAATATTACTCTGAATTATTTACATGAACAGTACATTCCTAACAAAAATTCAAATATTCACAGTTTTTAGTAGGGTGAAGCAACAATGAACAAGGTAATGTACAGAAAAAGGTGATAAGCAGCGGGACAATTCGATAAACTTATCAACCATGCAGACTTGAAGGTGGCGATGGGCCTACGCGTTTCGAATCCTGCTGGTCTAAGAGGATTCTCATCAGGGCCTTTAGTTATATCTAAAGAAAGAAAAGGAAAATTATAAGAGAAAAGTTTTACAAAGTGTGCATTTCGTGGATCAACATCAGAATCCCCACTCAGGTCACCCCCTCCTTCTCAGCTTACCAAAAATGGTGCAATTACATCCAGATATTACTTTTCACAGCATCATGGCTGGGGGAATTTAGTACCTAAAAATGACCGAGGCAGACCTGGGTTATATACAGGACTTTAATTAGGGTGGCTAAAAGATAGAGAAATGGGAAAGAAACTTTTGCTATTACCTGCCTAGATACAAACGGGCGATTCTTTACCAGAGGCGAGATTGCTTGGAGGGGCAGAGGTAGTACCTGTAAAGTAGTGGACATGTAAGAATTTAGGGCCAACTTCTTGCAGATGCTACACGGGAAAGTTGTGGGATGGCAGCAACAATCCTTACCTATTATTCTTGGGCCTTTATTTTAGAACGCTGTCGCCGTTGAAGTAAAAGTAAAACTGAGTACGAGGTCTAAAAAACAGAAATGGTGCGGGAATTTCAGTTAAATCCGGCAGCCTCAAGATATTTACGTGACGGAATGTGACTGCTTGAATATCTTACCAGAAAGACTGGACATGCAGTGTGGCAATTGGGTTAACCGACACTGGACTTTGGCGAACCTGCAAGGAAACCAACACGGTGCTCGTCAGTATGTTTCAGAATCTTGCCGAACGTTAGTTGCATAAAGCTCGGAGGACGCTAGGCGGCTTACCGTGATTTAATTACGAGGGGCGGGGTCCGCCGTGCGCGGCTTGCAAAGTTCAAACAATTTGCTGGTCCTGCAACTGTGTAACATTACAAAATGTCAGCGGACCATTGTGACAGATAAGAAAGACTAGTTGGTTGCATAAAGCTCGGAGGGCGCAGGGCGGCTTACCGTAATTTAATTACGAAGGGCGGGGTCCGCCGAACGCGGCTTGCAAAGTTCAAACAATTCGCTGGTCCTGCAACAGTGTAGCATTACAAAATGTCAGCGGACCATTGTAACGGATAAGAAAAAAAAAAAAAAAAAAAAAAAGTATTACCGTCAACGCTGCAGGCTGAGGGTGTATAGAAGATAATTACTGCAATAAAAGCAGAAGAGTAAAAATTAGTTCTACCACCGTGATGTATAACTGACTACTAACGCGAGGCAAGCATTATAGAAATACTCACATTAGAAGCTTTAATCTAGGACCTCGGGCGACGGCGAAACGAAGGAGTAGCACTCTGGCAGGAACGCCTTAACTAGCTGAGCTGCCATGCAACCGCCCTTATATGCAGGTCGATGATAAGTCCACGCCCACCACGTCTCCTGGTGGCCGGTTTGAAAAAGAGTAAACCCAGGACCGGATTGGAGGTCCATGGTGACTTGCAATGGTTTATAATAAGCAAGGATTTTGCAGGCTTAAAGGGGCAGGATGAAGATGTAGTGAAACTGCTTATAACTTGAATATTTCACTTAGTTCATTTAACTGAAATTCCCGCACCATTTCTGTTTTTTAGACCTCGTACTCAGTTTTACTTTTACTTCAACGGCGACAGCGTTCTAAAATAAAGGCCCAAGAATAATAGGTAAGGATTGTTGCTGCCATCCCACAACTTTCCCGTGTAGCATCTGCAAGAAGTTGGCCCTAAATTCTTACATGTCCACTACCTTACAGGTACTACCTCTGCCCCTCCAAGCAATCTCGCCTCTGGTAAAGAATCGCCCGTTTGTATCTAGGCAGGTAATAGCAAAAGTTTCTTTCCCATTTCTCTATCTTTTAGCCACCCTAATTAAAGTCCTGTATATAACCCAGGTCTGCCTCGGTCATTTTTAGGTACTAAATTCCCCCAGCCATGATGCTGTGAAAAGTAATATCTGGATGTAATTGCACCATTTTTGGTAAGCTGAGAAGGAGGGGGTGACCTGAGTGAGGATTCTGATGTTGATCCACGAAATGCACACTTTGTAAAACTTTTCTCTTATAATTTTCCTTTTCTTTCTTTAGATATAACTAAAGGCCCTGATGAGAATCCTCTTAGACCAGCAGGATTCGAAACGCGTAGGCCCATCGCCACCTTCAAGTCTGCATGGTTGATAAGTTTATCGAATTGTCCCGCTGCTTATCACCTTTTTCTGTACATTACCTTGTTCATTGTTGCTTCACCCTACTAAAAACTGTAAATATTTGAATTTTTGTTAGGAATGTACTGTTCATGTAAATAATTCAGAGTAATATTCCTCAAAATACTGCAGACTGTGGCATGCTCCAGCATCCTTGTGCTTCGTTTGTTCACTGTAAATATTGTTCACTGTAATATATTACTTCCTATTCCTCCCATTGTCCCTGAATGGTTGAATGTTGTATGCTTGTGACATGTCTGACATAATGAAAGATTTCCTCTCCCTTTATTTTTGTACCTAGCATGTAATATTGTTTACTTTTTTTGAATTAACTGTTTTTTGATAAAATTGAGCAAAATAATAAAAGCTACTAATCAGTTTCTAGCCTTGAATCTTGCTTCAGGTTTTGTGTCTTAATATTTGTTAATTAGTTATTTGCATCAGTACTGGCATCTCCATTTTGTTTTTCTAGATATCGGCTCAGCCATACTGATTAGAGCCATCCCCTTGTAGTTTTTTGGAAGGAGACAGTTGACAGGGCTGAGCTGATGCACAGATGCCGGCGGGCTGAGCTCAGCGCAGAGGCCTGTAGGCTGAGCTCGAGCGCTGATGCCAGTACCCACACATCCCGAATAAATGTCCGCCCAAGAGGTGAAGTTGCCCAGTGAGGCACCCACTGGTGAAGTATGAAAGGATGGCACACATCATGATCGCTAGAGACCAACCTTCAGAATGTGTCAGCAACACCATTCTCAACCCTTAGTATGTATCTCCACACAAACTCGTACTCTTTTTTTATTTTTTTGTCCTCATACATGGCATTCGACAAAAGGCTGAGACTGGGTGCGTACTAACTGGGATGACCGGCACTTCACCTTTGCCCAGGTAGCCAAGGCCTTATTAAACTATATATCTGGATGTATTTGCGATCTGCCCAAACTCCAGCAAAGTTTAATATGCCTTAATCATTGGACTTTACTATGCCACTTGTCCTATATCATAGAATCAGGCGGAAAGCGCCCTTGCATCTCATCTCCTAAAAACATATCACAAATTGGTTTCCACATTTTAATGCGTCTAGGTGAACCTTTAATAGTCTAGCCTGCAGGTATTTTTAACGTATCAAGTCCATTCCCTTAGTGATGGCGCTGTCTGTGTTACTCATTTCGTGCACATTTCTCTTCGTGCCAGAACTATTAATGCAAATAATAGATGTGCTTGAGATATATTCGCTATGTATTTTTATTACCTTTATGCATTATCCCAAAGATAACAAGGTCAAGGCTTACCTGGACTTCAACTCCTAGCATTTTGGAGGCAAACTCACCCACCTCGCACCAGAAGATCTGGATTACTGGACACTTCCATAACATGTGTACGGCGTCCACATTTTCCAACCCACACTTAGGGCAGTATCTTCTCATGCTTCCTCCCAATTTGGCCAACTTTTTTGGGGACCAATAAGCTCTGTATAGAGTAAAAAGATGGTTTCTTCTTAAAGGTGCGGGTCTGATGCTTGACCAAAGTGCTGCATATGATACTTGACATAAAGTGTGGATAGCTGCATCTGGTATGTCCGTTCTCCATATTTCCTCTGGCGCGGGTAAATTGCTATCCTCTCTTTCCACTAGCATCTAGTACCACTTGGACACTTCCTTTTTAAATACTAGATTTTCCACTAATTCTCCCTCCCATTCTGAGTCCGAGCTAAGCTGTCGTTCGTTCCAGGCCCAGCTTGTCAGTTGAAAGTATTTGAGTCTTGACAAAGTGTAGTTCATTTTTAGGGCCAGAACATCCCAAGGAATGATGGAGTTTCCTTCTGTTAACTCTCCCCAAGTAGTTAGACCTGCCCTTAATAAAGGGAGAGCTAGGATATCCAAAAGACATTCTGGCGTACCTGGAGAGTGCCAGAAAGGGGCTTTGCTACTATAATATGATATGTCCATAGCCGCTTGATTTGTACCCAAATCTCGCAGGCAGCTAATAAAACTTTGAATCTAATCTTTAAGTTCAAGAAAATGTTATTAAGGTAAAGTAGGGTGTCAATACAGAGTACAAAAACAGGTCAAGAATAAAACAATAACAATCAAGTGAGGCAATATGTTAGAAGCAATAAAAGCAAGTAAAACAAAAAACGGGTTTTAAAGCTAAACAAAGAGTGTACAATGATTATAAATATAAAACAATGCAGTAATAGGGAGATACAATAGAGTAATGAAGAAAGAAGGAATATCTAGGGTGATTAAGGGGGTTTGGGGACTTCTTGTTGAGCAGGTTACAAATTAAAGGAGCGCTTAGCGCAAACATCAAGGTAAAGTGTAATTGGGAGCCACAAGTCCATACGCTTTGCTGCCATGTGAAGAGGGAAAACAAAAGCAGTATCCAAACTATGATTGTGACAATCGTTATACCACCACGCTTTAAAGGAGAAATTTGAAAAATCTTTCCAATTGGCAGTAATCTGCTAAAACCCAACGGCCAACAACAAATCAATAATACGAACACTGAGTGAGACGTCCTCCCAACAAGAGGAAAGACTACCCAAGAAAATGTGTGTGTAAGAGAAAGAAATGTGAGTATGAAAATTTTTATTGATTAGGGACCAGACCTGAACCCAAAAATCATGAACAATTTGACAAGAGAACAGCATATGAAATAGAGTAGCGTGTGGGGAAGAGCAAGTCCAGCATAGGTCCGGGGTTGTGGAGAATCTCTTGTGAAGATCAAATGTTGTGTGAGAAGCCTTTTATAAATAAAAAACAGGGATTGTGTCAGGGTTGCTGCTCTGGATGATTTGCGAATCTTGGTCCAAATCTTAGTCCATAAAGACGTCGACCAAGACGTGGCAAAGTCACATTCCCATTGTTCTTCCACCTTTGTCTTAGATCTAGTGGAGTCTGTGTGATGAAGGTAATTGTAAATAGCAGAAGCTTTAGATGTGGTGCGCAAGCAAGAATGAAGTTGTGAAGTGGGTGTCGGAAGTGTGGGGGGGCAGAGGATTGCGAGAGAGGAGTTTAAGTGGATATTACTGCCTCTTTAAGTAAAAGGTATTTGCAAGCAAAGGAGGATTGGCAAAGCACTGAGAAAGGTATAAATGTAGAGTTAGAGAATAATTGAGATACCCATATTAACCCTTTTTGCCTCCATGACTTCCAATAAAAGGATTTATTGTTGATTAAAATGTGTGGATTATACCAAATGGTGGAGTTGAGAAAATCAGCCTCCGTGCTAACGGGGGGAGGGGTAAAAGATAGAAGCAGTTTGGTGGTGAATTTGTGCAAGGGGGAAGATATTGAAGACGGTTTGCGGAAGAAAGATAATTATTCAGCAAAAGAAAATGGGGAAAGTGAAAGGCGTTCAACCGTGACCCACAGGGGGCAAGGATCAACAGAATCCTGTAACCAGAAGGAAGCTTGTCGCTAAAGAAATGCCTTCTGGTAGGCCGGAAAATCTGGAAAATTAACTCCGCCTTCCAGTTTTGGTCGGATTAGTCTACTGAGAGACATCCGAGACTTCCTACCATTCCAAAAGAAGGAGGATAAAATTGAGTTAATTTTCTTTAAAAATTTTGAGGGAATGGGCACTGGGATGTTAGAAATCGTGTACAGAATTATAGGGGACAACATCATCTTGATGGTGTTGAGGCGACCCCACCATGACAAATAAAGAGGATGCCACCTGGTTATTAAATCCGAAATTTTCTGGATACATTTATTGAGACATAAAGAAACTGTATCTGATATTGAGGGGGTAACATGTAATCCTAAGTATTTTATGTGTGAGGAACTCCAAGTAAAGTTGGAAGCACTAAAATCAGGTTTGAAGGTAAACTTTGTCAGGGGCAAAGTTTCACATTTGACATTGTTAAGTTTATAACCGGAGATTAGGGAGTATTCACGTACTACATTTAGAAATGCAGGTATGGATTCAGAAGGATTCGATAAAAAAAGTAAAATAATGTCAGCATAAGCAGCCAATTTGATATGAGATTGTGAGGTGTGAAAACCATGGATGTTAGGATGCTGACGGAGTTTGGAACGGAAAGGCTCCAAAGCTAAGTTAAAAAGGAACGGGGACAAAGGACACCCCTAACGAACACCCCTTCCTAAATCAAAAAAGGGGGAAACTAAGCCGTTAGCACAGACTGCTGCACGCGGATTGGAGTAAAGGAGGGAAATTAAAGAGTTACATTTAGGGCCAAAACCAAACCACTCGAGGGCCGCAAAGAGATAAGTCCATTCGACCCTATCAAAAGACTTCTCAGCATCCAATGCAATCGCTGCAAGAGAGTGTTGTAAGCGCGAGGACTTCGATAGGACATTAAACAAAAGTCTGGTATTGTCAGTAATAAAGCGTCCTTTAACGAAACCGGATTGTTCCGAACCCAACAAGTCAGATAACAAAAAATCTAGTCTTGCAGCAAGTGACTTGGCAGAAATCTTATAATCGATGTTAACTAGAGAAATGCGTCTATCATTTTTGCAATGTTTAGCATCCTTCCCCCTCCTTCGGAATAAGGCAGATGTGAGCATCAGAAAAGGAACCAGAGGATTTACCCAGAGTAAGAAATGTGCCTAATAAGGAATATAGTTTTGGTATCAGAAGTTTTGAAAAATTTAAATAGAATTCAACTGTGAAACCGTCTGGTCCAGGGGCCTTATCTTGCTTGAGATGTTGGAGTGCGGCAAGCAACTCTTGTTGGGATATGTCTGATTCTAAAGAGGTGAGATCAAGGGGAAAATGTTGGGGTTTGTGAATGCTGGAAAAGAAGCGGGATAAGGATTGGGGGGGGGGGAGAGTTGAGTGTCGGATGAATAAAGATTATTGTAAAAAAGGGAGAATTCAGTTAAAATGTCAGCATCTTTGTGTTTAAGATTAGAATTATTATCATAGATAGATTCAATATTCAACTTATTATGCTTAACTTTCAAATAATTAGCTAAGATCTTCCCAGCTTTATTCCTGCCCCCATAAAATTTAGCACTTGACTTTAGTAGATTCCGGGAAGTATCATCCGTAGACTTTTTGTTAAATTGCATCTTAGCATCAACAAGGGCTGTCAAACTGTCTTGAGAGTGTGACGTATAATAAGTGTGTTCCAATCTCTTGATCTTCTGAAGAAGGTCACCCGTAAACTTCCGGGCAATCTTCCGTTTTGTGGCAACGTATCCAATTACAAAGTCTCTTGCTGAGGCTTTGAAAGCATCCCAGATAATATGCTTGGGCATGGAAGGAGTATAGTTCGTCTCAAAAAACTTGGTGAAAAAGTCAGTAAAAGAGGTGGTGAATTTAGGATCTAATAGAAGAGTGTTATTAAAACGCCATCTTCTAGGCCCAGCAACTTTAGGGAGAATATCAATATGAATAAAAACAGGAGCATGGTCTGACAATAAAATAGGGCCAATTTTAGCATTAGTAAGCGTCTGGGCAATGTTATGGGAGACAAAAATGTAATCAATCCTCGATTGAGAATGATGAGAGGGTGAGTAAAAAGTAAATTCTTTCGTCATCGGATTGCAGAGGCACCAAGCATCAATGAGTTTATGTTGCGAGATAGCCTCAACAAAAAGTTTGTGAGATCTATTCGGAATGAATGAAACTTTGGAATTCTTATCAAGAAAGGGGTCAAGGGGCTGATGGCAGTCTCCTGCCAATATAAAATTGTCATCCACAAATTTGGTAATGTGGGTGGACAATGTGTGCCAAAAAGTGGGATCGCCACCAGTAGGGGCATAGATATTTAGAAGAGAGAGTGGAACACCTCTTAAAGACAGTTTGACATGAGTCCATCTACCTTCGGTATCAGATTCCTGGGACAGTACAGAGTAAGAAAGGGACTAACGACACAAAATTGCAACCCCATTCCGTTTACCATCACCAGGAGAATAATAGACTTCGCCCACCCAGCCCCTTTTAAGTTTGGCTGATTCTGCGTCTGAAAGATGAGTCTCTTGCAAGAAGGCAAAATCAACATTTAACTTAGCTAGATGGGATAAAATTCTTTGTTTCTTAATAGGAGAATTAACACCCTTAACATTCCATGTAACTACTTTTAACTACATACAATATAATACCAACAATGAAGAACAAATCGAACAATTTCAGAAGAGAAACCCGTAAAGAGAGGACAAATAACACATGAAAAATTGCGAAGAAGAACATGGAAGAGAAAAAAGAGCAATTCATTAAAACATGGTGTATCAGAAAAAAGAGCAAGGAAATGAAGAGAAGAAGAGAAGAAGTAAATAGTAAGAGAAAAAAACCTGGAGAGCACATAGAGAGATTTGTATAGGAAAAAGGAGAATAAGAAAAAGAACAGTTCAGCAGAGTATGATACAATGAGAAAAAAGACCAGTACTCTAAAAGAATAAGAGAAAATAGGAATAAGAAGAAGTATATATATGCTAGTAAACGGGAAACAGGATGACCATGAGTAAAGATGATGATGTGAGAAAAAGAGGGAAAGAAAATAGAAAGAATGGATATAGTCTGACACCTACAAAAAAAGGAAGAAAGAGGAGAAGGAAAAAGAGAGGGAAAGAAAATGCTAATACAAGTGCATGTAACAATGAAAGGAGAAACATACTTACAAAGGAGAAGGACGTGGGAACAAAATCAGGAGCGAAACCAGGAGTGAGGGAAGGGGGGGTGGAACCATATGGAGCAGGCGGAACGGCCAGGGCCAGCGAGACACCGAACCAGGAGAACACCACGGAACAGGGTTCTTGATATAGGGAAACATGAGGAGAGCAGTGAAAAAAAACGACTAAATATTAAACAGGAGAAACGGTAACTAGAACATGACCACTCCAAATTTGCTTACCAACACGTAAAACTAAGAGAACAGTCATAGGATGTGATAAAACACACATAGAAAGACAGGCTTGAAGAAGGCAACATAGAAACTGATAGAATCAAGGGGGGAGGGAAGAAGAGGGACCGGATGTGTCCATATCAGTTCCATGACGAGAATTCAGGAAGCTTCGGAGACGTGCAGGATCCTCGTAAGTTGTGGTTTTGTTGTTGTAGGTACCCTTGAAAAGACAGGGATGGAAGAGTCCATATCTAGCACCAATGGATCGAAGATCAGCCCGCATATCCAGGAAGGCGTTGCGTCAGTTTGCCGTAGCTCTAGCGTAATCCTGCGCGAAGAACAGAGAAGAGCCAGACCATGTGAGACGAGGAGAGGCTCTAGCTGCTGACAAGACTTTTAGAAGATCCGTGTATTCTAAAAAGTACATAATGACACTTCTCGGTCTCAATGTAGTGGAAGGTGAGGATGGAGCTCGACCAAGTCTGTGTGCCCATTGGATATTAAGCACAGTGTCCCCTGGCATCTGTAAAAGCTTGGAGAGAAAAGACGTAAACAAAGTAATGGGGTAATTTCCTTCACAACCTTCCACCGGGGCGTATAAATGCAAATTATTGCGTCTATTGCGGTTTTCTAATTCCTCCACTTGTGTCTGAAGAGATGAAACCTGCGACTGCAGATGAGAGACTTTGGTAGACGATTCTTGAAGAGAGGAGACATTCCATTCCACTGCTGAAATTCTTGTGTCCATTTACGCCCAATTGTCAGTCAAGGTTTGTAATTTAGTATTAGTTTCCTCCAAAAAAGGGTGAAGGGCTCTTATTTCTTCCAACAAAAGCTCCATAGATATTTATGTTGCAGATTTAGGGGGTGATGGAGGATCTTTTTTTAGTCTTTTGGTAGTGTTCTTTCCTGAGGTAGTTGTAGACGATTCCATCTCGAGCTGTGAGAAGGTAGTAAGAGAGGAATGAGAAGCCTCGTATTTGTCGAATTCAGTGTATATTTTTGAGTTCTTGAGAAGACTACGGCTCGAGTTCCCTGCGACGGAAGATGCCAACTTCTTGCCCATAAGATAAAATCAGACACTGAGGTAAACACTGGGCTAGGACAATTTAGTACGCCTTGAGGCCTCGAGGTATACTAAAGAAAAAACAACAGAAGGATGTGAAAGAGGAGGTAAATCCACATCATAAAAAGTCAAGTGTTAGGGGCAATGCGTTCAGGGACAAGGTGGAAAGGCTTAAGAAAATGCAATTGGAAAAGAGGCAAGCTGTGAGCAGTATGCAGCAAATCAATGAAGTAGCTCTGAAAAGTGAAAGCGAGACATCAACCTCCAAAGGCAAAGTAATGACACAACCAGTTCAAAAAGATAGCAGGTAAAACAGTAATCCCAAAGCAAGTGGCTGAGGCCGAGGAGAGTCACAAAATGCCCGTCAAGCATGGAGAGGAAAAATGCCTCATAGCGTAATGAAGAGACTTTCAATGATATAGTATGAGCAACTAAGCGTCTAAATTGGCCCACCTTGACTGAGGAGTTGCAATGCAAGGCATTGTGGGGTAGCAGGCAGGAGCATTAATGGGCAACGGCCGTGAAGATCGTTTTGCGCGAAACTCGCTCAGGAGAAGGAAAAAAAAATCAAATGGGGCCGCGGCCGATGAGGAGCCGCGACCAGAGCAATTTCGATGAAAAATAGAAGAGGGCGGCCACACAGGGCTTCCAAAAGGTCCTCAGTGCATTCTTAAATCCTTCCGACGGTCGAAACTGCCCCCTGCAGAATTCAGGAGACAAGTGAACCGCGGATGTTCACCAGCGTCGGCAGAGCGCTCACACCAGCGCCGCCATACTCGCTGGGTGCCAAGCCACGCCCCCCAGATGACCATATTTGAATAGGAAGAAATTACCTTCCTCCGGAAAAATCTTTTTTAAAGCCCGTGGGCAGACCAGGCTCGCGACCCGGGAGTAGAGCAGGCAACACCAGCCGCTATACAGTGGCGGCTGCCATGTTGCAGAGACGCAGCGGGGGCCTCAGCTGCGATGAATCGCCCACAGCTGTGACTCAGGCGATATTCAGCACCGTCACTCCCATGCAAGCACCAAGAGCCACTGGTATGTAGGGAGGGTCTCACCACTCCAGGGCCGCTGCCCCCCCCCAGCGCGCGATCGCCGGAGCTGCAGGCCGCAAACCAACCCCCCCGCCTAGCCCTGCAGCCGCGGGCCATACAGGTTGTGCCGCCACTCACCGCAACTTAATCACCCGCCAGGTCTGCTTCAACATCGGATTAGAATTCTATTGCATTATATGTCTGGATTAATGAAAAGTAGGATTGCGGAATACGTATTATCGGGTCACTGCAGGTTTGTAACACGCTCTGCTGGGCTTCTGTTGCGCTTTGCTGGATTAGCTCTGCTGGCACTTTTGTAACGCTTTGCTAGCTTCGCTCTGCTAGAATATAGTAGCGCCTCTTACTATCGCTCTGTTGGGCTTCATAGCGCTTGGTGTTAGCGCTTATACTATTGAACTTCTGGGCTTCATAGCGCTTGGTGTTAGCAACTGTACTAGTGAACTGCTGGGCTTCATAGCGCTTGGTGTTAGCGCTTACACTATAGAACTGCTGGGCTTCATAGCGCTTGGTGTTAGCAATTGTACTATTGAACCGCTGGGCCTCATGCGCTTAGTGTTAGCGCTTTACTATTGAACTACTGGGCCTTGTAGAGCTTGGTGTTTTTATTTCACTGATCACCGAGTATACTTTATCATTGCTAATTTAGTCTAGCCTCGACCTACGGGCTGCACAATTACATAGCTTAGTGAACTTCACCCAAGTACTGCCTTACCTCGTAGCGCTTTATCCTCCCCCATTAACGCTCCACTATATTTACAGCTGGTACCTAACATCGTCCTGCCTTGCAACATTTGTTTGTTTACTGTTGCCGCCATTTTGTTTGCAGTGCCGTCCTCCCACACCGTCACTCCACCTGACTCCCCGCCTCCCAGCTGCCCCTCCCACGCTCCGCCCCCCCCTGTCCATTTATAGCACATGTCCCAACGCGCAGCGTCGAGGCGCTTCGGCCGCGCCGAAGGTGCGCCAAAGGTAAGCCCGTCTACGCTCGTCCGCGCCTGGACCGCGCCCAGCGCCAGACCCCCTGGTCCTCGTACCACCCACCCCACCCGCATTACATACGACACCACCACCCTCTTAGCCCTAAACCCCGGC
This sequence comes from Lissotriton vulgaris, assembly GCF_964263255.1. Lineage (NCBI taxonomy): Eukaryota > Metazoa > Chordata > Amphibia > Caudata > Salamandridae > Lissotriton > Lissotriton vulgaris. The sequence continues at coordinate 43,097 of NW_028254498.1, forward strand.
CGTCTCCCCTACTGCGTCCAAGCCGCTCCCGGACACACCCATGGACCCTTCTCTTGCTACTCCTGCAAGTTCGACGGCACCAAGAACAACTCCTCATCCACTAACACCAAACAGATATCTGACACCAACCACCTACAATGCATCCTACTCAACACCCGCTCGGTCCACAGGCACGCCATCGACCTTTGGAAGCTACTAGACACCATCTCCCCGGACGTCGCCTTCCTAACAGAGACATGGATGAACGCCTCATCAGCCCCAGACATCACCATTGCCATCCCGGAAGGATACAAGATCATCCGTAAGGACCGCACCGACCAAACATCGCTATCGTCCATAAGAATTCCATCCGCATCTCAACCAGCTCTGACGTCAACCTTGCTAGCGCCGAACACCTTCACTTCCAGATCCACACCGACCCCAAGACCACACTCAGAGCCACTCTCCTCTACCGGCCTCCAAGGCCCCGTGCACAATTCAATGACGACATCACTGACTTTATCACCCCACACGCCCTCCCCTCTGAGGAATACATTCTATTGGGAGACCTCAACTTTCACCTGGAAAAGAGCAACGACAGCAACACCACCACCCTTCTGGATAATCTCGCCAACCTCGGACTCAAACAACTTGTCACTACCCCCACCCACATTGCAGGTCACACACTCGACCCTATCTTCACTTCCAGCAAACATGTCTCTTTCAGTCACACCACAGCTCTCCATTGGACAGACCACAGCTGCGTTCACTTTATCTACAATAAGACCACAACACACAACCATCCTCAACCTACTCTGCGAAGAAACTGGAACAAAATCACCATCGACCAGATCTCCTCAGCGCTTCTTCAAAACCCCCCTGCCCACCCCTCAAACCCCGACCAAGAAGCCATTAACCTCTCCCAATGGCTATCCAACAGCGCCGACATCCTAGCTTCGCTGAAAAAACGTCAAACCAAACTAGGCAGCAAAAACGCCTCCTGGTTCAACGATGATCTTAAGAAATCGAAGAAACTGTGTAGCTCCCTCAAGAAGGCCTGGAAAAAAGACCCTAACACCAGCACCAGGGATGCCTTCAAAAACGCCACCCGCATACACCACCAACTAATCCGGTCTGCCAAGAAAGCCGCTTTCAAAGACCGACTAGATAATAACGCCCACAACAGCAAGGAATTATTCAACATCGTCAAAGAATTTACCAACCCTTCAGCCAACTCCAACGACATCACTCCCTCTCAAGCCCTCTGCGACTCCCTAGCCTCATTCTTCCACAACAAAATCGCAGACATCCACAACTAATTCGACAACAGACCCGGAGACCAACCCACCCAACCTTCTGCAGGACCCTCACCCCCCTTGAACATCCTTAATGACTGGAACCCAATCTCCACTGAGGACACCATCCGCCTGATGAACTCCATCCACTCAGGATCCCCCACAGACCCATGCCCTCACCACATCTTCAACAAAGCAGACTCCATCATAGCCCCACACCTCCGAGACGTCATCAACTGCTCCCTCAACTCCGCCACCTTCCCGGAAAGCTGGAAACACGCCGAACTCAGCGCCCTTCTGAAAAAACCCGAAGCTGACCCCACCGAACTCAAAAACTACCGCCCCATCTCGCTCCTTCCATTCCCGGCCAAAGTCATCGAGAAAGCTGTCAACAACCAGCTCGCTGCCTTCCTCGAAACCAACAAATCCCTCGACTCCTCACAGTCCGGCTTCCGAGCCAAACACAGCACTGAGACCGCCCTCATCGCAGCAACAGATGACATTCGAACCCTACTGGACAATGGAGACACAGTCGCCCTCATCCTCCTTGACCTCTCCGCAGCCTTCGACACAGTCTGTCATAGCACCCTGCTACAACGACTCAGAAACATCGGAATCCAAGGAAAAGCACTGGAATGGATCACCTCGTTCCTCACCGGAAGAACCCAGAGAGTCCGCCTCCCACCTTTCAAGTCTGAGGCCACTGAAGTCATTTGCGGTGTACCACAAGGATCTTCACTCAGCCCCACCCTCTTTAACGTATACATGAGCCCCCTCGCGGCCATCGCACGCCAACACAACCTCAACATCATCTCCTACGCTGATGACACTCAACTGATCCTATCACTCACCAGAGACCCCAACACTGCCAAAACCAACCTACATGAAGGAATGAAAGAAGTAGCCGAGTGGATGAAGCACAGCCGTCTGAAACTGAACTCAGACAAAACAGAAGTCCTTATCTTAGGTACCTCCCCCTCCGCCTGGGATGACTCTTGGTGGCCAGAGGCCCTTGGAAAAGCACCCATCCCGACGGACCACGCACGGAACTTGGGCGTCATCCTCGACTCCTCACTCTCTATGAACAGACAAGTCAACGCCGTCTCATCATCTTGCTTCAACATTCTTCGCATGCTCAAAAAAACATTTTGCTGGATCCCCACCGAAACTAGAAAAACAGTCACCCACGCACTGGTCACGAGCCGCCTGGACTACGGAAACACCCTATACGCCGGTACCACCGCAAAACTTCAGAAAAAACTCCAACGCATCCAGAACGCTTCAGCCAGACTCATACTAGACATCCCGCGTAAAGACCACATCTCTGGTCACCTGAAAAACCTCCACTGGCTCCCCGTCAATAAGAGGATCACTTTCCGCCTCCTAACCCACGCACACAAAGCACTTTACGATCTGGGACCCGAATGCCTCAACGCACGACTCTCCTTCTACACCCCCTCACGCCAGCTACGATCCTCCAACCAAGCCCTTGCTACTGTACCTCGCATCAACAAAACCACCATGGGAGGGAGATCCTTCTCCTACCTGGCAGCTAAAACCTGGAACTCACTTCCTACTCACCTCCGTCTCACTCAGAACCACCTAGCATTCAGAAAGCAACTTAAAACTTGGATATTTGACAAGTAATTCCCCACCCTTCTTCAAGCGCCTTGAGACCCTCTGGGTATGTAGCGCGCTATATAAATCTTTTTGACTTGACTTGACTTGACTGATCACCACGGTTGACTTCAAAGAAATGCAAACAAACCCGGTGGGGGGCAAAGGATAGCGCGCGTTACATCATCCGCGGCTCGGTCTGTGCTATCACCACCCTCAGGAGAGCTGCAGGACGAATGCGAGGATTGTGTCATATCCCCACTGCCTTCGGTGAGATGACGTTATGACCAGCACTGCAGGTACTGTTCTCTGTTTTCACTCCCCGTCGCTCTATCTCTGCCCCATGCCTTGTCTCCCATTGTTCTTTCCAACCCTCTGCTGTTCAGATCCTCTCTATCCCCACTGCCTTCGGTGACATGACGTTCTGACCAGCACCGCCGGTACTGTTCTCGGTTTTCACTCCCCGTCGCTCTATCTCTGCCCCCTGCCTTGTCTCCCATTGTTCTTTCCATCCCTCTGCTGTTCAGCTCCTCTCTATCCCCACTGCCTTCGGTGAGATGATGTTATGACCAGCACCGCCGGTACTGTTCTCTGTTTTCGTGTAACATGTAACTGACTGTAGAATCCTGATTGTCCCTATCCCATGTATGTCCGAGCCGGTATCTGGCATGCTAACATGAATCATGCACTGGAACCAGAGTATGTAGGGGAGAGAAGAGATACAGTTGGAGGGAGGATAGAGCCCTGACAGGGCCTACCTGCTGTGCTGTAACCTAACGGCCTAACATGAAATAAAGAAGTTCCCTTCTACGTGGGTGGCTTATAAGAAGACCCTGCGCCTCTGCACTGACCTTTTCTTTCCATTTTTGAAGAATGTAATGATTGTGTGTGACAACCAGAACAAACAGACGCACACATACATACTCCAATACTCACTAACCACAGACCAACAGAGACTGGCATACATTTTCACAGGCACGTGCAGATAGTGACGCACCAACAGGCACTGCTGATTGAGCATGGCACTACCAGACCTCACTAGCTGAGACACTGATCGCTATCACTGCACTACGCTGTTGCTCTGCAATGAAGACACATTGCCAGCTAGTGAGCGCAAGCATCTTTTTTTGGGTTTCATTTTGTAAAATTGTACCCATTTCAGAATTCACACCCTCCACCTTCCTCTTCATATCTTCTAAAGTTGTGTTATAGAAACTGTGTTTGAAATGTGCACATCCTGGGAAAGCGTGTGATCCGGATCATGGCCCCACTCCTTCCAGTCCCACTGCATGTCTCGTGTTTTCTTCTAATATCAGACATTTGGCACTGAGTCAGCCTGTGCAGTCACCCGCTGCCCTCTGTCAAGGCTGATGCATACACACCTGGCACAGGTACAGCTCCTCGCCTGGATGGCAGCAGCCAGAGCCTTCACCGACCACCCTCCCCGGCTACCTCTTGTGTTTACTCCCCTCGCAGTCTCTGCTTCCTGTCCCTCCCACAGCCAGTCTATTATTTCCCTAGACGTGTCCCTCCCTTACTTTTGTCATCCTTCCATACCTTCCTCTTATCTGTATTCTCTCCCTCAGCTAATAATTACCCTGGTCCTACCACTCTGACTTACTCTCTCTCGCTTTTACTCTCCCTCCTTTGCTCAGTCTGCTCACCCTTTCCTGCTCTTTTCTTTCGTTCGCCTTGCATTGCCTCTATTGTTTATTCTTCACGGAGCTTCCCAAGGCGCTGCAGGAGCCTCGCTCAAGACAGAGTACAGTTGGAGTACTGGGGAGTTCGAGTCCAGCAAGTAAGCCCAGTCTGATGTTCTTTGCTGCAGCACACTTGTGAATTGAGCGTAGTTGAAGGCAACTAGAAATAATGGACCATGAAGTATTTACATTTATTTATTTGCAGATTTGTACAGCATGAACCAGACACAACAAATTGTCAAAACGCTTTACAAACATTAAAGGTATAGAGCAAATCCACAGAAACTTTAAAAAAGTATATTTTTTAAATCCTAGTTCTTACTTTCCATTTTGTACTTTCTTGCCAATTTTTTTCAGAAACAAGGGCTATCTTTCCTTTCCCCAAAAATATAACAATCACAAAAAAATCTTTATAAACCCAAAAATGTGTGGGCTGTGAGAGCTGTGTGGGCTGTGACTGTGAGAGCTGTGAGGGCTGTGAAAGCTGTGTGAGCTATGCGAGCTGTGCACTCGTTTTTCTTGCCTTCTGCCCACTGATTGTGCCATTTTTTCTTGCCTTCTGCCCTCTGATTGTGCCGTTTGTCGTGCCTTCTGTCCCCTGATTGTGCCGTTTTTCGTGCCCCTGCCCCCCTGATTGTAATATCTTTGCCAGTGTTTGTTTGCATCTGGTATTGCCTTTGCTTCTTTGCTGCCGTTATTGCCTTTGCCAGTGTTTGTTTGCTACCGTTCTTGTCTTTGTCAGTGCTTGTTCGCTGCTGGTATTATCTTTGCCAGAGCTATGTGGCCTGTGAGAGCTGTGTGACCTGTGAGAGCTGTGTGGCCTGTGAGAGCTGTGTGGGCTGTGAGAGCTGTGAGAGCTGTGTGGGCTGTGAGAGCTGTGTGGGCTGCGAGAGCTGTGTGGGCTGCGAGAGCTGTGTGGGCTGCGAGAGCTGTGTGGGCTGCGAGAGCTGTGTGGGCTGCGAGAGCAGTGTGGGCTGCGAGAGCTGTGTAGGCTGCGAGAGCTGTGTGGGCTGCGAGAGCTGTGTGGGCTGCGAGAGCAGTGTGGGCTGTGAGAGATGTGTGGGCTGTGAGAGCTGTGAGGGCTGTGTGGGCTGTGAGAGCTGTGTAGGCTGTGTGGGCTGTGAGGGCTGTGAGAGCTGTGTGGACTGTGAGAGCTGTGTGGGCTGTGAGAGCTGTTGGCAATGTAAATAACAATGCCATTTATTTATAATTAAAAAATATATATATTAATGAGCAATGCCAATAGCTCTACCTGTCTCTCACTACCTCACTCTCTATCTACCTCACTCTCTCTCACTACATCACTCTCTCTACCTCACTACTCCACACTATCTATCTCCCTACCTCATAATATCACGACTTCTCTCTCCAAAACATCACTACCTCACTCTCTCACTACCTCACTCTCTATCTCACTACATAACAACTTCACTCTCTCTCTCTCTCCCTCACTCACTACCTCACTCTCTCTCTTTCCATCTCACTAACTCACTTTCACTCTCTCTTTTACTACCTCTCTCTCTATCTCAATACCTCACAACATCACTCTCTGCTTATATCTCACTACCTCACAACATCCCTCTCCCTCACTACCTCACTCTTTCACTACCTAACTCTCTCCATCTCACTACCTCACTCTCTTTCTCACTACCTCACTCTCTCTCTATTTCAATACCTCACTCTCTCTCTGCTAATGCAATAAGTCTCACATATGCAAAACAATTAAGCTATTGCCAATAGAAATGAAAATGCCATTTATTTAGGGATAAAAAAAATTGTTTTTTTTAAAAGAGCAATGCCAATAGCTCTAACTATAATATTGCCGAGACCATTGCATTGTAAATGCTTGTTACTTATACTTTACTCAAACGGATTTCTTAACATCCAGGGGAAAACTCATTCCAGTATTTAATGTGGCGAGAAGGAAAGAGTTTAGACCCGAAATTTCAGATCATTTTCCTGATAATTTGCACTCAGAACGCCTGTGCTTCCTAGCCGGCCGCCATGTTCCCGTACTTTTGCAATGTAATGACCCATGTGGTTATCCTCCCTGACACCAAACTGACGACTATGCTAGTGTAGTAATCGCAGCTGGAAACAATGGCAGTACTCAAGGTAGATAAAGGTACTAGCTGTAGTTTATTCTCTGGAGAGGATACCATTCACAGCCCAGCAGCATCCTGTGCAAAGTGTCAGTATATCATCCCAATACATCTAAACACCTTGTTGACATAGCAAGATTCCAGTGCCCACATTCCACTATGTCATCAGCACTTGGCCAAAGGAGAGAACCAGATACCACAGGAATCTTGTTCCACGTCTTTGCTGCTAGGTAGGAGTAGGAGTGACCTCTGTATCTGCATGCACATCTCTGTATATCCTACATAACAGAAATAAACTGGATCAAACATTAAACACCACATTTCAGAGGCAGGTACCCAGGGAAAGAGAGGTGGAACATGTCACATGGGTATATGTATGGAAGCAAGTTAGCCCCCTCAACTACAAAATAGATTTCTGATATCATAAGACAAAGCCGATGAGACGATGTACCTGGCCTGAATGGAATTCCACAAGACCTATATAAGAATGACCCAGAGTTTTGGCAGAGAAACTGAGTATATTGTTCAATTACAGATTGCAAGCTGAAATAATTCTGGAAACCTGGTGCGGCTCAATAATCAGCCCAATATTCAAGAATGGAGATAGAACAGACCCAGAGAACTATCGACTGATAGCGCTATTGGATGTTGAAGCTGAACGGTTTTCTATAGTCCTTTTGAAAGATCTTACCAGCTGGGTGGAGAAGAAAAAACAATACCAATAAATCAGTGAGGCTTTGTAAAGGGCAATGGAAAATCTGTAAACATCATGCTACTATCCCTCTTAATTGACAACATGAGGGGTAAAAGCCAAATTAGCATCTCTGCTTTGTGGACTACAATGCAGCGCGCGATCCAGGTAAGCCCTCAGGGCCAAATTACATAAGTTTGGTTTACGTTAGGCATGGGCGTAAAATCCTTTCCGCTCGCGGATTTTGCGGATTTTCGGTAAATCCGCAATCCGCGAGATTCGCGGATTTTCCGCAAAATCCGCAAATCCGCGCGCTGCGGATTTTTTGCTTGTGTTCGCACTGCTCGCGGCCCGCGGCGCGGGCAGCAACAATCTCGCACTCGCGAAATTACAAAAAAAAATAAAAATGGCGGAGGAGTGAAGGAAGGAAGTGGCCCAGTCTCCAACTTCCTGTTCCTGTCCAGCAAGTTCCTCCCATTGGGGAGGGGTGAAGGAAGTGCCCCAGTCTCCAACTTCCTGTTCCTGTTTTCTTTCCTGGCCATTTTGGATTCGATCTTGACTGGGAAGGATTACTTTTTGTGGATGCTGCTGGATATTTGGATTTGAGGCCTTTTGGATTCAAAATTTGATTTCACAAGTAAGTTGATAAGTTGATGTTGTTTGTGGTGATTTTTGTGTGTGTTTTTCGACTTTTGGGGTGGTGTTGGGGGCTGGCTATGTTGGTGGTGGGCCATTTGTATTACTTTTGGATTCGAAATTTGATTTCACAAATAAGTTGATAAGTTGATTTTCTTTGTGGTGATTTTTGTGTGTGTTTTCCGACTTTTGGGGTGGTTTTGGTGATTTAGCGGGTATTTTGCCACGTTCGCGTCGTGAAGCAACAATCTCGCACTCGCTAAATTGCAAAAAGTGCAATTCTGCACCAGAAAACCACCAGCAGGCAGCATAAACCTTCTGAAACTTGATGGATGGCATTGGATTGTGGTGATTTGTGTTGTTGTAATTTAATTATGCAAAACTTAAGGCACTTAGCAGGTGTGCTTTGCTTTGCCACAATAATGTACACTCACTGGTCAACCAGAGGGTGCTGTGATGACACCGAGGGTGGCATGGGTGTGACAGCCAGAGGGTGGCATGGGTAAACCAGAGTGCCAGTGTTGACAGCGGATGGCAGTGCTTTGTTTGCCCCAATAATGTACACTGGTGAACCAGAGGGTGCTGTGATGGCACAGAGGGTGACATGGGTGAGCCCGAGGGTGGCATGGGTGAACAAAGAGAGTGCCAGTGGTGACAGAGGGTGGCAGTGATGAAGAAAGGCTTGCAAACAGGCTGGGCACGTAGAAACAACAAGTTCGCAAAACTGGCGACCTGACAAGTAAGTTTGCAATTTGCGAAATTGCACAAAACCCTCGCGAACTTGCAGAAACCCGTGCAAACACCCCCCAAAAAAATCCGCAAAATCCGCGAGGATTCGCGGATTTTCGCAATCCGCAAATCCGCAAATTCGCGGATTGCGAATCCGCAAAATCCGCCCATGCCTAGTTTACGTGATCGCTATTAAAAGCTATTTAGCTTCTCTATTTAAAGACTTGGTCCAGAATAAAACTGGGTGTGGGGGACAGAATATCGAGAAAAATTCCAACAAAGCAGGGTTTGAAAGAGGGCTGCATTCTGGCACCGTATTTGTTTAACATGGTTATGGCTGACGTCTCACAAGCATTGGACAATGTCATTTCAGACTCACCCAGATTGAAATTAGCATTTCCAATCTACTCTATGCAAATGCATGTAGTGCTAGTCAGCCAAACAAAATTAGGCCTGCAAAGGATAATTAACGCAACACACTGAAGAACATATGATGGAGCTTAATCGTGTATAAACAAAAAGCCTGTCATTAAAAAGGAAAAAAATCAACACTACACAAGTGGTACTTAAAGGATCATACCCTGGAGAATTTCGCAAAATATAAGTACTTCGGTTTCATGATAGATGTGAAAAGAACATTTGCAGATCAAAAATTGCTAATTACAAGGAAAGGTGTGGCACTAATGCCAGCCTTCTGTGCTCCCTTTAATGGCTTCAGAGACCTGAGTATATTTCCGATCTTGAAGGTGATATCGGCAAAGCTACTATCAACTCTGGCGTTTGGCTCAGAGGCACTTTGTGGCAGAAACGCAATGGTCATTGAGCAAGCCATTCTAACACATTATAGATATGTACACCCCCCATCCCAATATACGTATCACCTGCACAGATACGCCTAGAGTTTGGAATTCCAAACAAGTATTTTCAAGATACAGACTTCCGGTTAGACCTGTCCTAGACTGAAATTAGCCCGTGGAAGAGCTCACAGTGAAGTTTTATGGGACGCCATAAACGAGAACCCTTTCAAATCAGCAAAGATTATACCTGGAGGAAACTAGGAAGAGACTCCATCATGGGTGCTCTGGGATGGTTCGTTCTCTCAGTCTGATTAAAAAAAAAACATTAAACTTGCTAGTTAAGATCTCTCTTCTTGAAGACAAAGCCATGTTAAACAAGAGGTTGCACGCTTGGATGATTATTGGTAACTATACAATGCTGAAATCACAAAATAATTTTTGTGAAACGTATGCTCTTTATGTAAAATTAAGATAAGTGGAATACAGATTTGGCACCTCATTATTGATTCTACCATTGTGTGAGACCAAAGGCTTTGGCTGAGTGCGGGCGGCAAAAGAAGACATTTACACTTGAGCTGTATCTGCCCTGCACCAATGGAGGAGAGAAGGAAGTTCTTTAGAATTCCCTTCCTGGAATGGTCTACGTTCCTGCTCTCAAGTCGTGATTGCCTGCTTCAGTCAGAGAAGACCACTCAGCAGCAGTTTTATTATTATTATTATTATTATTAATGGCAATTTGTATACAGAAAGCGCAACTAAACCCATAGGCATCAAGGCGCTGAAGATGGTAACCAGAGAGCTCAGATATCAACCAGGGGGGGAACTTAGAAATAAGCTGCTAGAAATAGCCAAGTCTTAAGTGCCCTGCGGAACTGAAGGTGAGAGGAGATCAGCTTGAGATCACTAGGGAGCGTATTCCAAAGTCTAGGCGCAAGGAAGCGAAAAGACCTTCCTCCCCACCGGACCTTGGATATACGAGGAACCACAAGCAGGTTTTTATTGGAAGAGCGAAGTGCTCTCCCAGGGACATAGTGGGCGACCAGGGCACGAATAGCCTCCGGTCCAGATTCATTAAGTTTATTAAGTTTCTAACATCTGCTGTGCTCAAACTAAATCCCGGGTTCTGCAGTTAAAACTCGTTTATGCCTGTAATGTTTTCGCTCTTGCTTTAATGTATATCACAATGTAATTCCGTTGGGGGGTATTCTTTAGGTTATTGAGAACTGCACATTGATATTAGAAAAACATAGAAGTGGACTTATGTTGTTTTTAGAATTTTGGTTTTAGCATGAATTGTGAAGCTATTTGTTATGGTTTTACCTAACTAAACAATAAATTAAATTAATCAATCTAAGTATACCATATGTATGAGTCTAGGTCCTTTCCAGAGCTGCAAGGTTTGTTAGCTGCTGGATGACCTACCCAGGAAGAATTACACTTTTTTGGGACGTCAGAAGGAAGCCTATGAAAAGGTTACCAAAGGAGTGGCTGGAAGGTGTTATGTTGGCTGGGGGATAGACTGCTTTATAATGAACACGTAAATCTTGAGCAAGAGCCTACCTAGAGAGTAGTGGCTCCTGCGGTGAACATGAATGTCCTCTTGTCTGTGGCCCATAAATTTCTTCTATCAGTGCACTTGGACATTAAAAAAACCTTGGAGAGGATAGACTCTTTGCTCTATTGACCAGGCATGCTTTGGGACACACAGAGATTCTGTAGAAACTATACTATTTGCAAAAAAAAAGGGGTAAATTGAGAGGTAAGATCACAGCACTGCTTGTGCAACTGTGTATAGTCGGTGCATCATTTGAATAGGTGACCATTGACATTGTTGGGCAATTTGCAATGCCCTTCAGTGTAACCCTGGGCGTAGTTCGCGTAGTTGCTCTTCGCAAAGCTACGCAAAGCTGGTATTGCACTATGCGAGCTACGTGAGCGGGCGTAGTTGCTTGTCGTGCACGTTCGCGAGGCGTTTTTCTTGTTCGGGAACGCTTGTGTGTGTTCGGGACGCTGTTTGCGTGCTCGGGAATAGTATCTCATAAACCTGCCCATTCGGTCGACTATGGGTGCGCCATCTTGTTTTTTCAATTGTCCCGCCCTTGCGCAATGCATTATTTCCTGTTCCGGGTCGCGTATAGCGCGTTCGCAATGTGCATTTCATGTTCGGGAACACATTTTACTTGTTCGCGACACTTTTTGCGTGCTCAGGGGAAAATATTGCGCGAACTTACCCACGCTGTCATGCTGGGCGCGGCCATCTTATTTTTCACTCTATGCTATGGTTCTGGGCCTGCTTTTCTATCCTCCCTCAATCTTTGCAATCCTTACGTTTTTTACACTTTTTTTCTGATTTTTTTGTATTTATTAACTTTTCTACTGTTTTATATTACTTCCTTCTTTAAGCTCCTATTAGTTCTTTCCCTAACTTTATTTTTCCTTCTAACTTTTCTTTTCCGCCTCCCACACATCCCAGAACCATGGCAAAGGGTACTACCGGCTCCAAGTGCAAAGCGCCTGCGCCCAAGAGAAGCTTGCCTTGCAGCAGAATGCGGCCTGCAGGGATACAGGCCAGGCAGCTTTTGTGCGAGGCAGAGGTGGCCGCCCTTGCTTTTTTTGTGCAGCGCCACCCTCCCTTGACCTTGGCAGCAGGCCAGTTTCCGAGTACTTTACCCAGGAGCATCACCGCGGGTGGGAAAGGTGCGCTGGGTAGTGTTTCGCTGCTCGGGGGTCTGGGGCACCCATAACCAGCTGGCCCACCGGTGGTCAGTCATCCTGGACCGGGAGCAGGACCTGTTGGACCTGCTAGGTGTCGAGGTTGTGGGGCTTGGTGAGTAGCTAATATATAGTAGTATACGTATGGTGTATACATTTTTTTCGACTAACAAGAATACTGCTGCTTACATTGCAGGTAAATTACGTTTCAAAATCTTCTGTGATTGTAGGACACATGTGCTCGGCGCTACTCTTACCTCTTTGCAACTTTGCGCTCGCTTGAGCTGATTATTATGTAAGAGTTTACTATAGAGAACCTAAGTTAGGTAATGCTATTGCTAGAGAGACTCTAGTCCTTCTTTTGTCCTCCCATCAAATAGTGGTGGATGGATTGATACTCGGTTTAGTTAGTATTAATTCATCACTTTTTAGCGGTCTGCGTGACGCATCCTCTGTCACCCACTGCTGCTTACCCCAGTCCTTAGTAGAACCTTTTCTAACCTTTTGTAGTTTGTTAGTGAGTGGTAGGCTTAGCAGTGTCAGTCAGTAGCAGAACATCAGATGCAACCAACCAACAGTTTGGTGTATGCACAAATTTATACATGTGTCCTCCATCTCATCTATGCATTTTTGAGAGCTAAACAAAATGGAAAGGCAGATTTAGTGAACAATTGGCCCACCTGGAATAGGTGGGCTAGGTCAGGTGGTACTTAGGCTTAGTTAGTATTCTGGAATCCGTAAATCCCGAAGCCAGTAGTCGATCTAATAGATAGGTCAATTTTATTGCAATTGTTGTTTCCTAAAATGTTTTTTGAGAGTTTTTTAAAAATAATGTATTGGTTTCATAGCAATCAATAATGTTTGGCTCTTTCTTTATTATATCTTACATGATCAGCAGCACCCAGGGGCAAGAATACAGGTCTGAGTCGGCGGGACAACCAGAAGACCGCTCCTCTACCGAGGGCCCTGCTGCTGGCCCCAGTAAGTCCTCCAGTTTAATTCTGGTACTACTTCCTAATTTTATTATTTACAAAAGCTTCTTTGATCTTGACTATCTGTTTCTAAATTCTGGTTATCCCTGCCTCTGCTATGACTCTCTTTACTACTACTATTAGTCTGTCTGTAGCGAACCTTGCCCAGTTGCCCACTCTTTATTTAAGGTTTTGAATAAAACTCAGATTGACCAATAGCTCTAGCTCTAGCCACTGAGTCCAGTGCTTTGGTTTATCCTCTTCTAGTCTTCTTAATCTTAAGGCTTTGACACCTCAGTCAGAACCCGCTATCCCCTGACCGACTAGCTATAGTGTCTCATTAGGTCCCCGAACCCCCACCCTAAGATACCCAATTATTACAAAACCCAAAACATAACACCCTTTCGCTCACTCACTCGTGTAAGTCCCCCCCCACCACACCAAATACCACAGAGTCTAAGTGTAAGTTCAAAAGGTTTATTTTCAAATAACAAGCTCTGTACGTTGTTCTATAAAATTCAGTGTACTTACTACATCCAGCTCCAACAGCAAAATGCATGAGATTAAAACTATAAACATTGTTACAAGTGCATGATAGAAGACAAAAGATCTGTGCGAATTCTGGGAGACTCCTCACCGTAGAACGTAGAAGTACTGGTTACATGCATCATAAGCTCTGCAAATCTCTGGTTCGTAGAAGGGAATCTTCCGCCTGTTATGAGAAAAATGGTGCTGCTTAGCATTTCTCAGTCATGCCAAAAAGTGAAACATGTTATGGCTAAGCAATACGGACTAACCGAACTCCATAGTAAAGTGGCTTTTTTTTACCTCTTGACCTGTACGTAACGCTCAGACCGTAGCTGTATGAGCTCATGTGGGCTCAAAGGCGTCTTACTCCACAACAAGCTGCGAGGTAACTTGCGCAAAAGACATGAATCTAAAATGGTTGCATGGCTCAGGCTAACTTTGCAAAGATTAGAGTAGGACTATAATGACCCTAAGGACCATAACACTACTAGTGTCTACGGACTCTACTCTAGTACCCGATTGGACTAGTGATGTATGTTGTATATGTATTACGTTTTTTTTCAATCTTGCTAGTGAAAATGAATAAATAGGGGGAGGTGTACAGGCATCTAAAAATGTGTAATGTTTTTACTAGGCGTACTACCGACCACCAGTGCCGAAGGGGCCAGCGGCGATGGCAATGCACCCATTACGGAGGGGGCAGGAGATGCGGCACCTGCAGGAGCTACAGGGGGTGAGCCAGCAGCAGTGGTGGGCGGTAGTAAGTTATATTCATTACTTGCTGACATTGCACTAGCTGGAAGGGTGTTCACTTCACTCACTGTACTGTTGAGACTTATTAAGTATGAAATTGTAGTGAACATTATACAACGGTTGAAGAAGACACCCTTTACTTAGCATTAGCAATGCATTAGCAATAGCATTAGCAGCGTGAGTTGAAAAACGAATGGCGTCTTCTATCTGATTCCAATTCAGCTGTGAAAGTTTTATGGAGAAGACTAAAAGTCAGATCAGATGACCTTGATGGATGTGTTGAACAAAAAGGGAAAGAAGGGTAGAAGGACGGGCTAGATGTAATATGACTATCAGAGAAGGATACGTTAGAAGCATGCATAGGTAGCTGATAGGAATCCAATGTATGGGTTGTTGAAGGATGGGTGGAAGGTGAAAGAAGATGCCTGCCTGGGTGGGCGACACAGTATGGGTTGATACTGGATAGAAAAAAACATCAGTGGCGTTTGGGTCAAACTCAAAGTGAAGGCAAGCAAGGAAGGAGTGGACGCATGGGTGGTTGTTGGTGAAACCAACTAAGGTTTGTTAAGAGATATATAAAAAATAATGATAGACATTTATTTTGAATGGATAGATGTCTGAATGTATTCATCATAGACAGCATAGGTGGAGACTGTCACTGGATGTAGAGTCTTGGTTTGAAGAGAATGTAAAAGAAACTGCGCCAGAGTAGCAAAGCCGAGGGGAATAGAAGTTGTATTTTCAGAATACAATTGACTCACAGTAGTTTGCAAGCACATCATATATATATATATTGTATATAGTTATCAAGCACCTTCCTCTGACTCTGACTCTGAGGACCACTCCGTACCTATGTTAATTTATTTTCAACTGTGTCAGCCAGCCTGCAAAGGGTGGCCTATCTGTTGGTTACACAATCAGTTAAAACAAAGTACCTTATGCAGTAGCGGTCGGTGGTGAGAGTGCTGCCGGGCGGTGATGTGGGGAGGGGGAGGGGCAGGGTGGGGGGTAGTAAACTATGGATTACGTCCAAATACAGGTAAGTAATCATAATAATAAATAAAACAAATTTCATTGTGCACACTGCACCACCAAATGTGATGCAGTGTGCGCCAACAAAATTTGTTTTATTTATTTATATGTTCACTTACCTGTAATTGGCCGTAATCCATAGTTTACTTCCCCCCACCCTGCTTCTCCCCCTCCCCACGTCACCGCCCGGCTGCACTCCCACCACCTACCGCTACTGACCTTATGTCGTCGATCCATATATAAGCAAAGATCAATGGCTCAGATATATAATCTGCCTTTTTGTAGTAGCCAGGGCAGGGTGAAAGTGAAATTGAGCAATTGCCCTTCATGTAACAGAGAGAGTATGGTCAGTGCCACCCGTAATAGAAAAATACGAGCTTCCTCACCTGCAGACAGTATTAAATAAAACTAACATGAGTCTGTGACGATCGTATGTTTGTCTTGGGTGCAAGCTTTGCTCACTGAGCAGGCATGCCGGCTACAACAAGGTTATGTATTTTCACTAAACTAGAGATAAGAAGAAGACTGGTATGCTACTGGAGTCCATAGTGCTAGTATAATGCTTGACACTCCCACAAATGTTAGGCCGAGGAAGTAGGAGGATAGATACTTACCACAAATGTTATGTACTGCGCTTGCTAGTGCTACTGTGCCACTATGTGTTGAATTAATTTTGTGTTACTGTTTTGTTAAGAGTATTGGTTACAATATTATTTTTCTTTCTGGATATAGATCCTCCTTCCCAAGAAAAACCTACACGGAAGGAGTTGACAGCCAGGGCACGGCGCCAAAAACTGTAGGCCATCTGTGAAGACTACCAGCGGCTGGTGGCTCAGGCTGAGGAGGAGGAGGCGGCAGCAGCTGCAGCCTCCTCCAATGCCCAGGCCCCAGCCAGGCCCCGCCTCCAGAGGTACGGCGCCACGGTCAGGCAGCCGCCTGCCACTGCACTTCTTTAACATCCAGCACTGCTGCCCCTACCCTGGATGCAACTGCAGGGCATTTCGACGCCAGATGCTCCTCCGGATGGCACGCCTAGAGGAGCAGCTAGAGGAGCGGGTCAAGATCCTCGTGGACAAACACCGTAAAGTCCACCGAATCTAAGAACCATCTAGGACCCAGTTGCATTGCCCCTTTTTTATTACTTTTGTTGGTGGCTGGGAATTGGGCGTTGGGGTTTATGGACATTTTTGGGACTTTTACGTTTTGGACATTAGGTGGGGTTAGGGAGAGGGGTGGGTCAGACTCAGGTGTGGGATAGTTTATTTTTGTTAGGGTAATAAATTATATTTATACTTAAACAAATGATGTTAATGTTTTGTGGGGGGGTTACTGTTTTATGAATTTATGTCACATGGTTTCCTTGCTGCTGCAGGGTCGCAGACAGTGTTTGCTTTAAATAATCTGCTGATTTTGTAACATACAAACAGATAGATGCGGTATCCCTCACTGAGTTATTTGTCCTACTAGCACTGTCAGTCAGTCCTCCTAGTCCATTATACCTCTCACCAAACGTATCTTACCTGTGATTGATGATGATTAACTTTCGGCACAGCGATGGCTGCATGGTTTCCCAAGAGAATGGAGAAGATGTAAATGTAAATGTAAATGTACATGTACATGTATTTATATAGAGCAAATCACCGACCCGGTATCTAAGCGCTTGCTTAGGGAACCCGTCCTGGTATTCCCCTGTGAGATAACCCCTGCAGGGTATCCACAAGGTGAAAGCCAGGCATCTCACCGCGAGGGGCCGTTGTGGAGATTAAGCAAGCTATTGCCCAGAGTCGCAGAGTATGAACCCAGGAATCGAGTAGGCACCGGAGCGAGAATTGTCGAGTCCGTGGACAATTTAGGACTCAAGACCCCGCCGAGCCGGGAATTGAACCCTGGTCCCGGGCTGTCCTCTGCTTCCAGGTCTGCCTCCTGTAACCAGTGAGCCACACTTCTGCCATGGTTATGGTGGTAGTCAGAAACTGGCAGTAGCATTTGCACAAAAAAAAGAGACAGTCACTTGTCTGAGAGAGACCGTGGGAGGAGTAGTAGAACAAAGTAAAGTACAGTACAGAAGAAGACTGCCAATTCCAAACAAACAGTATTGCAACTGCTCAAGTAAAATAAAACATAATGGTGGCGGGGACAGCCTAGTACAAGAAGTTACATACTGTAGTTGTGTCGAGTGAGTCACTTAACACAATCGTAATTTGTAACCTTTACTGCTGTGTGGTAGGATGTTGATGATGAATCCAATCAATACCAGCAATTAATTATGATGTATTAGGTCTCTTTGGAAAATAAATTGGCTTGCATATAGACTGAGCATGGGTGGGCAAGCAGAAGAAGATCCTCGCCCTGCCTTGAAATTGAATTAGTGTTGCTTTCACCACATCTGCCCCAGCAAGCGTGGGATCAACTGTTGGTGTACATTTAATGTAGTCACATCACACCTCAATTTAAATCACACAGCCCGGGGAAGAGGGTTAGGGTTTGATGAATGGATGGGAAGGTGGCTTGGGGAAGGGACGACCATGATCTTATCCCATAAATCTATAAAGGGAGAAAAAGGAAATGCATTGAAGATAATTTGATGGTTAATGAGTAGTACTTACTAACTACTACTAGACAATTAGACAGTACAGTGCAGCAGTATATTAATATGCAATGTGCCTTGCCTGTATGCCCTCAGAGAGACCCAAATTACATGCTGTACCGGGCTTACTTTTAAAGATAGCAAAGAAAATTAAGAAATAGTTGCAGGGATCAATTAGCAAACAAACAACAACACAACACACAGGCGTAATGATTGAAGAGAAAAAAAGAATCAAATTAATTAAAAGATGAATGATACTAAAGTTACTGTATTATTCTGGTTAAATTGTGGAGTTGAATCTCGTCATTCCTCTTGGTCCTCCCTTCCCTGAACGCTCCGCACATCAATCTTGGGTGCCACTGCTTGCCTGATGCGGATTGGTAAGGTATGTGTGAGTTGTTTCTCCCAGTATAGCACAGGGTAAAGGCCGGCCTGTAAGTGTAGATGGAAAATCAAAAGGAGTATTGAAAAATCAATGAATAAAAAAAAAGCATCAATTACGGTGGAGTGCAAGAAGAGAAGAGAGAACACTTTCAGACTTAGGCGGCTTGGATACAACGTGTCTACTCTGTTTACAGCATTAAGCTAAAACAACAACAAGACAGAACAGGCCCGCAGCACCGAGCAGTGACCCAACCTCCATTTACCTTAAATTTTGACAGAGCCAGACAAAAGGCATATACAGCAACCTAGCATTTTCAAAATTAAGTGACTAAATCAATGTGCCGCTGTCAGTCATACCACTACACTCAACTCCACCACTACACGGACATGTAGGTCTGCTGTGGTTCTTCTTGAATTGTTGTATTTACCTTTTATGCCACTTCATGAAACGCAGTTATTCCATCAATCATCTCCGATCTAACTGACTGACTGCGTGCACAGATAGTATGGTGACGGTCATCATCATGGTGTGGTACGTGTTGTTCAACCCGAACTCAGTCTGTAGTGACTCAGATTAAGTCCATAATATTCCATATTATAAATTGCAACGGATATTGGCCTGCACCTGCAGTACAGTAGTAGGAGTACAATGTGATTATTAAACAACAAGGAAACATTGACTGACACTTGAGTCACTTTTACTTTGTAGATTAACTAGTAGAGTTCGACTTCATGCACAACATCATTCAACACAACAAACAACATAAATCGCTCAGAGTCAGCAAGCATCAAATGCATGCCATTATTCATTACCTGTCTTGCTCTTCTATTTGGCTGTCAGATCAGATGCCTAGTTCTGACAGGTGTGTGTTTTTTGTAACGAGGCAGTGGCCTCATTATTATTCCACATTCATTTTGAGTGTTGTTAGTCGCTGTTTTGGTTTATTCTTATTCATCTGTGGCACTTTGTCGCAGTTGAAGTTGGTTCACATGGTCAGCGCTGTGATGGGCCATGGCCTGGGCAGTGGGCATTAGTCAATTGAAATTGCAGAAATGTCAGCAAGTTTCTTCGAAGAATCTTGTCTTTCTCTGACAAGTACCTTCTGTCCTGCCCTGCCTGCCGAGGCTGTAGCCTTCTGACAGTGATGAGTTTACTTTTGGATGCCTGCCCGAGTTCTGACAGTGAAGAGTTCTGGATGCCTGCAGAGGCGGTAGCCTCCGGACAGTGATTGGTTTCGACTCAGAAACAAAACGGAGGATAGCTATAGTCAAGTTTCACTTCTTATGGAGGGACTGTTAGAGGCAACATTTTTTGTACTTTTCTCCATAAAATGTCTGGCTTGATAGAAATGTATTTAAGGTGAGTCAGGAAGATGGAGCAGGACTCTAAGGAGTGGACAGTTAAATGCACAGTCGTGCAACTCCAACAGGGAATTAAAAAGAGAAGACGGTGGTGATGGATTAGTTGCGATTTGATTTGAACCAGAAAGACAGATACACACAAAAATAAAGAAGGAAGAAAGTAACAACTTGAAAGCCTAGTTGTCAGGGAAGAGGAACTCATCTTCAAACTCTGGTAGTTCAGACAGAAGTAGGTTATGTAACCCACTACATATGTCATCTAAGTTGCTCTCCTCTTCCTGCTGTGATTCACATATTTTGTAATCCGGTTGTACAACGTGCTGATTCATTTTGATCATGGTTAACCTCTCCATGCTTTTGGGCGAGAGACTGGTCCTTTTCAAAGTTACAATGGCACCAGCAGCACTGAAACACGCTCAGAAGAGACACTTGCAACAGGGGAAGCCAGATACTTTATACCCAGCCTGCTGAGCACTGTCCATTGGCTTCTTTTCCCATACCAATACACCAATGGATTACAATCCATGAACGCCTCTGTTGGGTCATCCCGATAGGCCTGGACCGACCGCTCAATGCTTAGGGGTGCTACAATGTGCTCTGTGTCTTTTGTCTTTGCATCAGCACTGGACTTACCATACCCCTGCCGTAGAAACTAATCAGTTGCCAATTTTACTGTGGATGATCCTGTTCTTGATGTTATGGGTAGTGTTGGTGTCGGTGACTGCTGGGAGGCAAATGCACTGCCCTCAGGCTCTGAAGTAGAACTTGACTCTGGAATCTGCTCTGTAGTACTTTTTCTGGCCTGGGGCGGGGAGCCTCTAATTACCAGCCTTGTTTTCAAAGTCAATGTCTTGCTCAGCTATCAAAGTTTTGTACTTGGCAACATCCACTTCTGAAAAAGGAATTACTGCCTTACTGTTCAGAAATACTTTGTACCATGGATCCAAAATTGTGGCAGTAATGTAATGTGGATGTGACACAATGTTATTTTGAATCCTTGTATTGTCAAATAAGCGAACAGCTAAGGACTCCTCCAAATAATATGCATCTTGTTTGTCATCCACACCTGCGTACGTTTCAGACACCTCCTTCAGCCGTTGCTCTAGCATGTGCAACAATTGGATAGCTTGGCCCATAGTACAGTCCTCCCGGTTGACTTCACGTGTGAAGACCTCAAAAGGAAGTAGCATCTCTGTCAGGCATTTAACGAGGTCCCATTGGCCCATCTCAACGGTCATGCCTTTCACGGTATGATCCCCTAATCTTTTTATGACGTAAGCATTGAGTGGTATTTATTGCTCAAACAGATGATCAATCATGTAATAAGTTGAGTTCCAACTTGTTGGCACCTCCGGGATGGGTGCTGTGACTGGCATTTTATGCTCACATTGAATGACCCTCAGCTGCTTCCGGGCTTTAAAAGAATGACTGAAATGTGTGCATATTCTTCTGCAGGCTTGTATTCATTTTTCAGAAAGTGTTAAACAACAATGTTAATACAGTGTGCCAAACATGGGACCCTGAAATAGCCACCATCTCATTGCCTTAACTACATTCCTGCCATTGTTCTTGGCAACAAAACCAATGTTACGTCTTCTTGGGCGCAGACACTCAAAGACCTTGCTGTTAAACTCCTCCAAAATGTTTGCAGCAGTATGAGATTTCTCCATGCAAACATGGCTGCAGTTGCATGTTTGCGAGTGGCATGAAAAATCTCAGCAGCGTCAACACCAGCAAATATCTGTTCTCCAACCCCCACAAAAGAGATCAAGTGTGCAGTGATGCGCATGAAATCAGCTGCTTGGCAACTGGTCCACATATCTGTTGTCAGGTGGATACTCTGAACAGCACTCAGCTTCAAGGCTTTTCCAAGCAATTCCAGCACATCGTGATGTAGTGCTGGAACAGCAACTCTGGCAAAATAATAGCGGCTGGGAACCTGCCATTTTGGGCAGATGGCTGTCACAAATTTCAGAAAACCCACCCCATCAACAAAAGGAAAAGGGAGAAGGTCCTGTGCTAACATTTTAGCCAGCTTCGCATTGTACAAACGTGCTATTGGGTGGTTGTGTTTGTACTGCCCCTCCCCCCTAAACATGTTGATAATGGTAGGCTGCATGGTTTTCCGTAGGCTCAACAACGCACTTTTTTTCTTTGAAGTACTTCTTGCTGTCCCAGGCTGACTCTTACTCTTGTGCCACTGAGATGTTGCTGAAGACGTGGGCGACGATAACACTTCACTGCTAGGTACAGGGTTACTTTGTGTACCATTACCATTGAGAATGACTCCCTGTCCTTCCTCTTCCACCATAATCGGATTTTCTACTTGTTTATCCCCATCAACACCAATGGTTGCAGTTTTTATGCCACAAAGGTGGTCTTACCAGTCGATCAAGTGGTGTTTTTTCAGATAGATTATTTGGCCTCCGGTACCACAGTTTGTTCCAAGCTTACCCTGACTTACAGAGGTATTACAAATGGAGCATACAGCAATGTTCTCCTCCTTTTCGCTAACGGTAAAGAAGTCCCAAACTGGGGTGCCTAACTTTTGCCTCCTGCTGGAGGTGCCACTTCCAATGCCGGATGAACTGGAGGGTGTGCGTTGAATTTGACTCTGTGCTGTATCACTACCTACTTCTACTGAGGTGGTAGTTGAGCTGGATGTAGGTCGCTGCCGGGCCTTTGCCAATGCAAATATGGAAGCTGTAGGTCGTGTTGGTGTTACCTGTGTTGGGAGGTATGCGTGCTACATCCCTCGCAGCGATTTTGGATAGGGTAATAATATTGGTCTCCATCTCCTTGGGCCCGAAGTGATGCTCATGATGACTGGCTCATCATCATCATCCTGCTGTTCTACATCGACCTCCATAAGTGTAAGGCTTTCTGGAACCTTCCTTTTCCCTTGCCTGGTCTTGGGACATATCTCCCTCTCAGTTTGTGGCTTCCAAGTGGCATCTAGATCATCAGAAGGGGGGCTTGGCGAAGAACTTGATGGACCAACCCTCCTTTTCCTTGCTGGAGATTTGGAAAACAATGGGTCTTCTAAATGAGTGGCTTCCTCTTCTTCTTCCTCTGCATGAGGCTCAATTTCCTGAACTGTCCCTACTTCAAGAGGAACAACAACTACTATTGCGGGCGGTGGCTGTGGCTGCTATTGACCACATATCTGCAGTGCTTCATCCTGCGTTGATTGGGTACTATTTTGAGATAGCGATAAGTTTATCTCAGGCTCAGGCTCAGTTTCACTGCTTTGTACCATTAGGCTGGCTACCTCTTCCACGCTCATGTGCTTGGGCCTGGGTTGGTGGATTAGGCCCACTGATGCAGAGGTGCTGCCCCCAGCGTACCCCCGGGCACCGCTGCTGCAAGCTCAATTTTTGTTTTCCCAAAAAAGGTGTTGGGGGAACACCAGACTTAAGTGTCACTTCCTTCTTCTGTTCCTTCTTCTCAGAAACTTTCTTGGTCTTGGAGGACCTGGTACCTGCTTTCTTTGGGCCCATCTTCTTCAGATGTCAGCAGCACTCAGTTGCACAAGTTGCAGAGATGTCTGGACAGGTTACACGTCACTGTGTGTACAGCAGCAGGACGTCTGTCTAGCAGCACAACGGGTGAAGACACACCTCCTCCTCAGTCTTTTGTGCACCTAAAAGCAAAAAAGCCAGAAGAACATCAGACAAACAATAGTACAATCAAACTAATATAATATATAACTTAGTGTGTGGTGGTCACAATTATTAAATTTTAGTAACTGAGTAAACATCAACAGTGAACCTATTTATGAGATTTTGACAACAAGGCCAGGGCTTTCCTGCTGTACTATGTGTACACTCACGAAGAATAGGAATAGCAAAGAACAAGAATAAAAATGTAGTGGAGCCTGTTTGGCCTAAATTTGTGCATCACATGGGATGGACGCAAAATCAGGGAGCTGCAGCTGGCAATGGGGATGGATTTGGAAGCAGTAAGACAAGAGGAACAATGAAAATAAATACATGCAGGCCTATGTGGCAAAAACAGCACACTACACTACTAACTACCACCACAAAATGCCCCCCAGCCACATGGTCACTCACAGGCACAAGGCATGGCAAACAATGTACTCAAGCAGGCCTATGAGGCCAGACAAAGGATGTCTGATAAACAGCACAGCTTTAATGCAAAACCAAAAAACCACATGGCTAAAAACAGGTTGGAAAGTTACACAACAACCACAACACACACATGCAAAAAAAGCCATTTATTTAACACAGCCAAAAACTGAAATACACCCCAAAAAACCCACATTTTGCAATTCAATCCAATGCCATCCATGCCCTAAATGAAATTCAACAGACACCGTTGTTTCATGCACCCATGAGTACCTCTGGGCCTACTGGCTGAAAAAAGGTCTAACACATACCCAAAAAGTGAAACCCCCAAAAAAACACATTTTACAATTCAATACAATGCCATCCATGCCCTAAATGATGTTTAAATTCAACAGACAACACAAAACACTTGTTTCATGCACCCATGATGATTGATGAGCATCTCTGGGCCTACTGGCAGACTAGGCCGCAAGCTTGGATGCCTATGGCAAAAGCACAGTGGCTGGTCCCCCAAAATGGCCGCCACCATATGGCCAGGCCACCCACAACAACAAGAAAAGGAAGACAAGACTGACAATGCAGGCGTATGGCAAAAGCACAATGCCTGGCTTCACAAAATGGCCACCACCCACATGGTCAGGCCACCCACAATAACAAGAAAGTGAAGATAAAGGACAGGAGTCACAGGACCAGGAATTATGAGACTCTGGGGAACTTCCTTCCTCTTTAAAAAAAATGTAAAAAAAGAAAAATAACTCCTTGCTCAAAAAACTACAGCCAAATGACAACCTGAGGAGTTTTTGCAGCAAAATGAACAAAATCATCATTTTCGAGAAGGTTTTATGCTGCTCGAGAGATATTCTTCGCCAGATTGCAAATTCTGCGTGTTTGGCATTGCGATCTTCACAAAAAGTCGTTATTGCGTGCCCAAACACCCACATTTAGCACGCAAAGAAGAAAAAAAGTGTAAGTCGGCGTTGTTGCAGCGCGGAGTTGCCAAAACTACGCGAGCTGAACGCCCAGGGTTACCTACTGGCTGAAAAGGCTATTTCTTTAACACACACCCAAAAACTGAAATTCCACCCCAAGAAACACATTTTGCAATTCAATCCAATGCCATCCATGTCATAAATTATGTTAAATTCAGCAGGCAACACAGAAACAGTTTTTAAGCACCCATGATGACTACCTCTGGGCCTACTGGCAGACTAGGCAACAAGCTTGGAAGCCTATGGCAAAAGCAAGCACACTGCCGTACTCCACAAAATGGCCATGCCACAACAACAACAACAAGCATAAGCCAAGGGGAACTAAGAAAAAACATGTAGGCCTATATGGAAAAAGCAGCACACTACTAAACTACCACCACAAAATGGCCCCAAGTAACATGGTCACTCACAGTCACAACAACAGGCCATGGAAAACAATGAACACAAGCAGGCCTATAAGCCCTGTATATGACCAAACAAAGGAGGCCTGCTAAACAACACAGCTTGAATACAAAAATAAAAAAAATGAAAATCAACAGGGTTTCGAAAGGTTGGAAAGTTGCACAGCAAGCACACACACACATCCAACAAAGGTATTTATTTATTAACACACACACCCAAAAAATGAAATACACCCCAAAAACCACATTTAGCAATTCAATCCAATGCCATCCATGCCCTACATGATGTTTAAAATTCAACAGACACCACAGAAACATGCACCCATAAGGGACATCTGGGCCTACTGGCTGAAATTTCAAAGAAAAAAAACTAGGCCCCTACTGAAACCACAGGCCACCCACAACCAAAAAAATTTTAAACAATGAAAATCCCCAAAACATGTAGGTAGTAGGTACACTAAAAACAAGCCCCAATCAAACAAACAACTACACCAATTTTCCAACTTACTTGTAAAATCTCAAATCCAAAAGTCCTCAAATCCAATAAAATGTTATGATGCAGCAGACAGACACAAAAAGTGATCCTTCCAGCTCCAAATCCAAATGAAAGTAAACAGCACATGGACAAAGCACTGGGAGGAGCCTGCAGGACAAGAACAGGAAGTTGGAGACTCAGGGGCACTTCCTTCCTCTTGAAAAAAGAAGTAAACAAAGAAAAGGGACTCCTTGCACAAAAAACTACAGCTAAATCACAATCTGAGGAGTTTTTTTAGCAAAATGATCATTTTGTTTGAAGGTTTAATGATGCTTGAGAGATATTCTTCGCCAGGTTGCAGTTTCTGCGGGTTCGGGATTGCGATCTTACGAACACTGCCGCCGGAAGTCAGATCGCGCGTCCGAATTACATGTCCGCGTTCGCACACTCTCGCGGGATCATGCGAGCGGATTCCAAATCTCGTGGCGCACGCGATCGGATAGAAAAGCTCGTCCGCAAATGCAGAATCACGTTAAGTCATTACCGCGGGCGAGAACGCATATTGGGCGCGCAGTGAACAAAAGCAGCTACGCTACGTTGCAGATTTCATAGGATTAGGTAACTTTACATTCTACCCGAATCCCAAAGTTACTGAAACTCCGCAAGCGTAGCGTAGTTCACCGCCCAGGGTTACTTCAGTGTCACGCAAAACATACATCATCATTGTGGTGGATCATTCCATCGGGTATCCTGAGGCAGTAACTCTGAGAAGCACAACCACTAGGGTATTAATGGGAACACTCCACAGAATCTTTTCTAGGGTTGGGTTTCCCATGATGATGATTTCCGGCAGAGGGACAAGTTTCATTTTGCCCTACATGAAAAACATGTTGAAACAAGCTGGTGTGACATACCGCTTCTCCATAGGGTACCAACCATAGAAAAAGTGGTTAGTGGAAACTTTCATGAAGAATCTTAGGAAAAGATGGAAACTCTACCAGAAAACCTCAGGAGGAGCGCATTCCACTGAATAGAGTTGGGTTTAGGGTCTGTGGACTCCTGTGTGTGAACCATGTGCATGGCCTACTCACATGAGCAAGGCAAGGGTGAAAAAGAACTTCTGGGTCACCCCAGAAGGAAGTAGTGGACTATGTATTTGGCCATAGGAAGTTGACAGCACATTACAGATGCTGCCAAAGGGAAACCTTCAGGCTAGCCAAGAAATTATGAAGGAGTGGCATGACCAGAAAGCACAGCTGTTTGGTACCAGGAGAATCAAGAGGGGTTGTGCTGAAGCCCAGTTTCCCTTGAGTTTCAGATGGCAAATTGTTTTGGGTTTTTCAAGGTAGTGCAGAAAGTCTCTGAAGTGACCTGCCTGGTAGACTCAAGTTCCATATAGGGATTTAGGGAAGTCTTCCGTGTTAAGTGGCTCAAGCCATACCTCTAGAGAGAATGCACCATAACCATCTTGGCAATGGCAGATTTTGTCTCAATTTTTCACAATTAAACTTAAGTTATGTTATGTTATATTTTATTTCTATAGCGCACCGCTCCTCAGTAAGAGTGTCCCGGCGCTTTATATAGGCAGCTCAGTGTGAAAAACATAACACCATAAGACAGAGACAGATAAGGGAAAGAAAGACGTCCTAAAGGTTAAAAAGCCAGGTCTTGAGGCTCTTCCTAAACAAGAACAGATTAGGAGTGCACCGCAAGGCCAGAGGTAAGGTGTTCCACAACTGAGGGGCCCTAAACCCAAAGGAGCGACACCCGGTGCGGGCCTTCCTCACTCTGGGGACCACGGCCAAGAACAGAGATTCCGACTGAAGAGATCGAACCGGGCGATAGAAGACGAGCCTGCGCTGTAAGTACCTTGCTCCCGAGCCAGAAAGTGCTTTGTGCGCCAAGGTCAAAGCTTTAAACATAATCCGCTTCCGGATGGGCAGCCAGTGAAGCGACTGCACCAACCCGGATACTCTAGCTCGCCTATGGAGGCCGAAGATGGCGCGAGCCGCAGAGTTCTGCACAACCTGCAGCCGCTGAACAAGATAGTCCGGAAGCCCTAAATATAGGACGTTGGCATAGTCCAATCTGGAGCCTATTAAGGCTTGCACAGTAATCTTTCTATGCTCTTCTGTAAGCAAAGGTAAGAACTTCCGGAGCATCTTCAGAATACCAAAGCAAGTGCCCGTCAAACCAAGAATATGTGATCTCAGCGTAAGATTATTATCAATCTTAACTCCCAGATTTTTTGCCACCTGAGAAGCCTGAGCAGGGGGGCACATATCCGTTGGCCACCAGGCCCGCCATTCAGGGTCCGAGGCACAGCGAAAGAACAGTACCTCCGATTTGTTGGAATTAGCTTTGAGGCTGTTCCGCTATAACCAGTTAAAGACCATCCCTAGGCAACCCCGAATGCTCTCTCCATCAAAAGCCTGATCTTTCCTACACGTGAAGAGCAATTGAGTGTCGTCCGCGTAGGACACGATCTGGGCCCCAAAGGACTCCACCAGTGCCGCCAGAGGGGTCATAAAGATGTTAAAAAGAGTCGGGCTCAACACAGAACCCTGCGGAACTCCGACTCCCAAAGGCGGCATCTCAGCGGAGCTCGGGGAGGCCCAGACCGTTTGTCGGCGACCCTCAAGGAAAGATGTAAACCATTTGAACACCGTCCCCCCTCAGACCGATGTCATAGAGTCTGGCGAGAAGCGCCTCATGGGGAACAGTGTCAAAGGCCGCAGACAGATCAAGCATGACAAGCATGGCCTTGCCTCCTGAGTCCAATGTCTCCCTAATAACCTCTGACACCTCCAGGAGTGCCGTCTCCGTACCTAAATTAGGACGGGAACCGGATTGCGAGGGGTGCAATAGGTCATTCAATTCTAGAAAACTAGAAAGAACGCCATGCACATGCTTCTCCGTGATCTTAGCCAGCGCTGGGAGGAGGGAAATCGGCCTGTAGTTGGCCAGGACCTCGACGTCTAATCCAGGCTTCTTGAGGAGGGGAATCACCATAGCCCTTTTCCAGGACCGCGGGACCCTCGCCTCACTCAAAGACAAGTTCAAGAGAGGGTTGACCAGTGGGTTGACCACAGGCGCCATCCTGGCCAGAAATTTGGCCGGACAGGGGTCTAATGGCGAACCCGAACTAAGATTGGCCAGAAGTGCAAGGGAAGCATCGGTGGAGACAAAGGGAAACTCCGCCAGAACAACATCCCCAGTGGACGAGACCAAAACTTAAGTTTAACTGAGACAAAATCCTAACTATAAAACTTTCGATTTTTACAAAGGGCATTTAGGAGTAGTAAAGGTGGGATTCCTAACTTTACCTCTCCTAAGTGTCCTTTGTGAATATCAAAAGTCGTAAAGTTAGGATTTTGTCTCAAAAAACTTTTGTGAATCTGGCCCTGTGTTCTCAGTCTCAAAAGGCATAGGAGTTTATTGGTATGCTCTCTGGACTCAAACATGAATCTGCCATGTTTCAGTAACTGGTGCACTATCTTCTATCAGTGATATATAGGAGCACTATAGAAGATATTGATATTTTCATTAATTGGTTAGAGGCGATGGAGGCATCTAGAACAGGTCCTGGTCACAACAGAAGGGGAGAAAACGAACCATCAAGGCAATGAAGTTTCAGGTGGAGGAGTCCTATGTGGCCTACCGTGGGTAATGGAAAGATTCTCCGATTGGATGCCATAATCTAGGCTGTGTTAGAATCGGAAGGCAGCACTACCTAGACCGAAGGGGGAGTAATTTAGGACTCCTGGTTTACAACAGTAAATTGTTAACCATCTATGGACCGGTGGAAGCAGTGATATCCAAGAAACAGCCCAGTAATTTATCTGATTTACAAAAAGAGGGTGGTGATGAACAGAGTGTCTGAGTTAAACAGACCACTCTTACCCAGTCCAAATATCAGGGCTTGATCCATCACCGTTATTTATCTCACTGCCCCATCCCAGCTCAGAACCTGGCTATATGCAAATCAGTCTGTCCCTGGCCCAGTGCATCATGGGAACAGGGCAGACTAAACTACCAAGCCAATTCTTCACCAGAAAGGAGACAAGCTACCGGGGACCGGTTTCTGGCATTTCAGCCTTCTTCGGCCCAGCTTGCTTGAATCCTGATGGAGCAGTGAGAAAGGGACTCATGTCTGAGTATACCCTGCCACACCTATAGTGGCCAAAAACGATTTACAAAAAGAGGGTGGTGATGAACAGAGTGTCTGAGTTAAACAGACCACTCTTACCCAGTCCAAAGATCAGGGCTTGATCCATCACCGTTATTTATCTCACTGCCCCATCCCAGCTCAGAACCTGGCTATATGCAAATCAGTCTGTCCCTGGCCCAGTGCATCATGGGAACAGGGCAGACTAAACTACCAAGCCAATTCTTCACCAGAAAGGAGACAAGCTACCGGGGACCGGTTTCTGGCATTTCAGCCTTCTTCGGCCCAGCTTGCTTGAATCCTGATGGAGCAGTGAGAAAGGGACTCATGTCTGAGTATACCCTGCCACACCTATAGTGCCAAAAACGATTTACAAAAAGAGGGTGGTGATGAACAGAGTGTCTGAGTTAAACAGACCACTCTTACCCAGTCCAAAGATCAGGGCTTGATCCATCACCATTATTTATCTCACTGCCCCATCCCAGCTCAGAACCTGGCTATATGCAAATCAGTCTGTCCCTGGCCCAGTGCATCATGGGAACAGGGCAGACTAAACTACCAAGCCAATTCTTCACCAGAAAGGAGACAAGCTACCGGGGACCGGTTTCTGGCATTTCAGCCTTCTTCGGCCCAGCTTGCTTGAATCCTGATGGAGCAGTGAGAAAGGGACTCATGTCTGAGTATACCCTGCCACACCTATAGTGGCCAAAAACGATTTACAAAAAGAGGGTGGTGATGAACAGAGTGTCTGAGTTAAACAGACCACTCTTACCCAGTCCAAAGATCAGGGCTTGATCCATCACCGTTATTTATCTCACTGCCCCATCCCAGCTCAGAACCTGGCTATATGCAAATCAGTCTGTCCCTGGCCCAGTGCATCATGGGAACAGGGCAGACTAAACTACCAAGCCAATTCTTCACCAGAAAGGAGACAAGCTACCGGGGACCGGTTTCTGGCATTTCAGCCTTCTTCGGCCCAGCTTGCTTGAATCCTGATGGAGCAGTGAGAAAGGGACTCATGTCTGAGTATACCCTGCCACACCTATAGTGGCCAAAAACGATTTACAAAAAGAGGGTGGTGATGAACAGAGTGTCTGAGTTAAACAGACCACTCTTACCCAGTCCAAAGATCAGGGCTTGATCCATCACCGTTATTTATCTCACTGCCCCATCCCAGCTCAGAACCTGGCTATATGCAAATCAGTCTGTCCCTGGCCCAGTGCATCATGGGAACAGGGCAGACTAAACTACCAAGCCAATTCTTCACCAGAAAGGAGACAAGCTACCGGGGACCGGTTTCTGGCATTTCAGCCTTCTTCGGCCCAGCTTGCTTGAATCCTGATGGAGCAGTGAGAAAGGGACTCATGTCTGAGTATACCCTGCCACACCTATAGTGGCCAAAAACGATTTACAAAAAGAGGGTGGTGATGAACAGAGTGTCTGAGTTAAACAGACCACTCTTACCCAGTCCAAAGATCAGGGCTTGATCCATCACCGTTATTTATCTCACTGCCCCATCCCAGCTCAGAACCTGGCTATATGACCTGATCTCTTGACTGGGTGAGAGATTTCTGCTTAATTCAGAGACTCTGTCCCTCACCACCCCTTGTTGTAAATATTTTTGTCCACCCTAAGCGTGGAAGGGTATACTCAGATGTGAGTCCCTTGCTCATTGCACCATCAGGATTCAAGCAAACCGGGCCGAAGACGGCTATAATGCCAGAAACCGGTCCCCGGGAGCTTGTTTCCTTCCCAGTGTAAGAATTGGCTTTTGTAGTTTGGTTTGCCCTGTTCCCATCATGCACTGGGACAGGAACAGACTAATTTGCATACAGCCAGGTTCTGAAACTGGGATGGTGCAGTGAGCTAAAAAACGGTGTTGGATCTAGCCCTGATCTCTTGACTGGGTGAGAGATTTCTGCTTAATTCAGAGACTCTGTCTCTCACCACCCCTTGTTGTAAATATTTTTGTCCACCCTAAGCGTGGAAGGGTATACTCAGATGTGAGTCCCTTGCTCATTGCACCATCAGGATTCAAGCAAACCGGGCCGAAGACGGCTGTAATGCCAGAAACCGGTCCCCGGGAGCTTGTTTCCTTCCCAGTGTAAGAATTGGCTTTTGTAGTTTGGTTTGCCCTGTTCCCATCATGCACTGGGACAGGAACAGACTAATTTGCATACAGCCAGGTTCTGAAACTGGGATGGTGCAGTGAGCTAAAAAACGGTGTTGGATCTAGCCCTGATCTCTTGACTGGGTGAGAGATTTCTGCTTAATTCAGAGACTCTGTCCCTCACCACCCCTTGTTGTAAATACAGTAATTTAT